>NC_133620.1:100530163-100634798 GCF_048593235.1 Sminthopsis crassicaudata | reverse complement strand
ACAATGGCTAGAAAGCCTCTCCCTGACAAGTGTAGGCTGATGGCCATTAGCGCATAGACAAAGCTATCAGTCACCATACACAGGAAACCAACAATCAAATGTTCTAAACTATTTATATCTCTTTTTACTGCCTTTTGTTTGGTATCAATTCAGGGTTCATAGTTCCATATTACTTTCCGACTGGAGGCTAGAAAATCATATTTTTGTTCTATTCTTGGTTGTTCTTCTATTCCCTCCAACCTATTTGGGACATTCTGTCCTCCAAAAGCCCATAGCAGCTGTGTGGAGGCTGGGATATGGATGTGAGCTCGTTCTTAAGATCCTCTTTGATTGTCATGAAAATGAATACAGATTAAACAGATAGGGTCCACATTCTTCTCTAGGAGATATATGTACATGTATAAAATATATGTGTATATATATATATATATATACATATATATACATTTGTGTGTATCACACACACAAACATATATACACCAACAATATCTTACTAATCTTATATATACTTACCAGAAAATCTACCTCCCTGGAGGCTTCCTTCTATGGGGCTAATCCAGAAGGAAGAAAAACAATTGAGAGCTTATACGATCTTCATGATGGTCAAATCAAACATTCTTCTTGATTCACAAACCCACATCTTTTGTGATTTGTTGGGGGTTGGGGGGAGACATTTGATAAGGTTAAACACATTACTTCTGTGAGAATGAGGATGCTCTCAGGGAGTACTTGTAGCTCTTGTAACACTGCTCTCTCCTCATTAAACAAATCTTAATCATAGAATCGAAGATGGAAGGAAACTTGGAGATCATTTAAATCAAGCTCCTCATTTTACAGATGAGGATACTGAGATACAAAAAGTCACCCTGCTAATTAGTGACGGAGCCCAGCTGTTGTTCAGTCATTTTTTCAATCCAACTCTTTGTGACCCCATTTTGGGGTTTTCTTGGCAAAGATTCAGGAGTAATTTTGCCATTTCCTTCTTCAACTCATTTTACAGATGAGGAAACTAAGGCAAACAGGATTAAGCATCTTTCCCAGGGTCAAAAAGCTAGGAAGTGTCTGGGTCTGAATTTGAACTCAGGTTTTCTTGAGTCCAGAGCCAGTGTCTATACTAACTACCTATTTAAAAGAATTGGAGCTTGAGACAATTCTACCCATTATACAAAGAAGGAAATAGACTCAGGGAAAGGATAAGATTGTCCAGTGTTCATAGGATCATAGAATTGAGAATTAAGAGAGACCTTAAACGTCATCTATACAACCTCTCATTTTTACAAATGAGGGAATAGGTCCAGAGAGGTCAGTTGGTTTGCTTGTGGTCATACAAGTAATATATAACAGAATTCAAATCCAGGTCTCCTGACTCCAAATCCCCTCCTTTTTCTCCTACAAAATATTGCCTTCTAGAAGGTGAGAATGTGGTGTGTCCCAGCTTCCTCTGAGCTAGTTCCCCTTTACCTTCACTTCCCTCCCCCCAACCTCCTCTCTCTATCTCTGGATGCATTTTCTTCTCACTTCAGGAGGCTGATATAAATCAAGCTTTAAAAGAAGAAGAAAAAAGTTGCCTATCTTGTATCCCTGAGTTTATTTTCCCCAGGCTCCAGTTGCCTGCTTGTAATTTGGACTTCACTGAAAGGATATAAACATCTCCCGGATTGAAAAGCCTCAGAGGAGGAGTGGGGTGAATTCTCCTGCTCGGATGCAGCCAGGGACAGCAGGCAAAACTCAGGTTCTCCACCCACCCACCCTCTCCTCAGTGCACACACAAAGACATAATCTTGCCCTACTGCTGTCTCCTGCAAGAGGGCAACGGGCTTTGACCTTCTGTCTGATGAGGCTGGGGAAAGCTGTTCTTCCTGCTTATTCCCCACTGAGGCCATTTCTGCATTTTACAATCCCGCACCTAATTTATAAGCCATTTTTACAGCTGTTGTCAAACAGTCACAAACCAAAGAAATAAAGTAGCCAGAGGAACAATGACTCCCTCTACTCCACCATCCCCCTCAGCCCTCCCACCTTGTATACCTGGGCTTCCTGAAAGCCAGGGCCTCATTCTAGGAGGCCTTGCAGACCAGGACCATCAATGAGAGACCCCATTTCACTCACCCATGCTAGACAAGTAGCTAGGTGATGCAAGGGATAGCCTGCCAACTAGAATCAGGAGGACCTGAATTCAAATCCATCCTTGGATATTTGAAACAACAACATGCAGGAGAGAGGAGCCAGATAGGAGACTGGAAAGAGCTAATACCAGAATAGAAGCCACAACTCAAGTCTCCTTAGATCCCTGCAGTAACATGAGGCTTTAAACTCTCTGCATCTTTCCAGTCTTGTTTCACCCAACTCCACCCCCACTTCTCCCTTCTTCCCCAATCTCTCATCTTATTTGTTGCACATTTCCTATGCACTCATTCCATCCCAATATATTGTAGCTACTTGTGTGAATGTCTCAACTTCCCTATTCGAATTTGAGCTACTAAAAGGAATAGCAAGTTGTTCATAACAGATTTGCAGTTTCATGTACAATCATCTTTTTTCCTATTCTACTATATAATAGAAATGCTTATTTTATTTCTGAAGTTCAAAATAAAATAAAAAAAGAATTTGAGATTCTTGAGGGTAGGGAAATGGTTATATTTCATTTTTGTGCCCTCAGTGCTCATCACAAAGCCTTATACGTAACAAGCACTTAATATATATTTGTTGAATCAGATTGAATTAAGTTTACCTGACACAGTTCCCTAGCTGTGAGTTTATTAGAGCAAATTTGTACTGCTGCTGCTTGAGCAGCTTTTTCCCTCGTGGCAAAGGGGAGAAAAAGGGCAATGGTGATATATGGTTAGAGGAAAGAAAGTGATAACTCATTGGGGTTGGGATTTTCTTGGGTGTTAGGGTTCCATCTTATAGGTGACAGCCTCACCATCACTCAACCTAGTCCATCTCACTTAGTGTCTGTACCTTAGCTTTGGCATTTGACCATAGGAAATCTATCACTGGAACTGACTTCTATTGTTCTCTGATACAACTCCATTAAATTGAATTCAATGAGCATTTATTAAAAACCAAGATATGAGCTAGGTGCTTAGGATGCAAAGGGGGGGGGAAGTCAATCAAGACACATTTATAAAGTGCCTACTATGTGCCAGGCACTCTCTACCAAGCTCTGGAGATACCAGAAAAAAGTCAAAAGACAGCCCTTCCCCCTGGTGGGTGAGACAAGGGGCTCACAACCTAATGGATGAAACAACAAGCAAATATATTTACAAATAAAATAAGCTATATAGAGGAAAGGTAAGAAGTAATTAAAAGAAGGAAAGCAGTGGAATTAAGAGGGGTTGGGAAAGATTTCCTATAGGAGACAGGCTTTTAGTTTAGAAGGAATCTAGGGAAGACAATAGGCAGAGATGAGGAGCAAGAACATTCCAGGCAAGGGGGACAGCCAGGAGAAATGTCCAGAGCCTGGATAGAGATGGGGGGCCTTGTTTCTGCAACGGCAAGAAATTCATTTTCACTGGATCAAAGAAAGTCAGAGAGTAAGATGTAAGAAGGCTGGAAAAGTAGGAAGGGGCTAGATTACGAAGGGGTTAAATGTCAAACAGAAAATTTTGCATTTGATCCTAGAGTCCTTACCCTCAAGAAGTTTATATTCTGCTAGAGGTGGGGTGAAAATGATAAGATAGATAGACAGATTGATAGATCAATTGAGCTATAGTTAGATCAATAGATAAGATACATAGAACAATAGATCCATAAATAGATGTCTAGATAGATTCATACATACACACGAACATAAATAAATTGATAAATACAAAGATGGATACATGTATATAGACATACACACATATATAGATATATAGATCAATAGATCAGTAGATAGATTGAGAGCCAGAAGAGAACTCAGAAGCCATCTAGTCCTACTCCTCATTTATAGATGAAGAACCTGAATCTCAGCTACATTAAAGTACTTCCCTGGTTCACACAGGTAAGTTGGCAGAGTTAAGATTTAAACTTAAGACCTCTGACTTCAAATACATGATAGTCCCTTTCTATGGAACCATACTGACTCCTATTTATCCAGATGAATAAACACAGTACTTGGGGAGGGAAGGAGCACTAACAATAAGGAATCTGGAAAGGCTTCTCATTGAAATTAGCAGCTGCATTGAACCTTGAAAGAAATTGGGCAATGAGATGATTGATACCATTTCCAATGATCTTGTGATGAAGAGAGCCATCCACACCCAGAGAAAGGTCTGTGGGAACTGAGTGTGGATCACAACATAACATTCTCATTTTATTATTGTTATCTTGCATTTTGTTTTCTTACTCATTTGTTTTCCTTTTTGATCTGATTTTTCTTGTGCAACAAGAGAGTTGTATAAATATATTTACACATATTGGATTTAACATATTTTAACATGTATAACATATATTGGATTGCTTGCTATCTAGGGGAAGGGGTAGGGAGAAGGAGGGGAAAATCTGAAACACAAGGCTATGCAAGGGTCAATGTTGTCAAATTATCCATGCATATGTTTTGAAAACAAAAAGCTTTTTAAAAATTGAGAATTCCAAGATCACAATAGTCATAAGAAGAAAAATTCTCCAAAGCACTAAGAATTAAAGAAATGCAAATTAAAACAACTCTGGGGTTCTACCTTATACCCGTCAAGTTAACAAAGTTGACAAAAAAGGAAAATGGCAAGTGCTGTAGGGAATATGAGAAAGCAAGTATAGTAAGACACTGTTAGTGGAACTGGGAGCTAGTCCAGTTAATCTGGAAAGCAATTTGGAGCTATGTCTATGCCCCCCAAAGCTATTAACCTATACACATTCTTTGACCTAAGGACACTACTTCTAGGTCTATTCTCCAAAGAGATTGAAGAAAAAGGAAAATGGCCCATGCACAAAAAAATATTGATAGCAGTTCTTTTTTTGTGGTGGCAGAGAATTGAAAACCAAGGAGGTGTCCATCATTTGGAGAATGACTGAACAAGTTATAGTTTAATGCATGTAATATGGAAAATGATGAATGGGGCAATTTCCAAGAAACCTGAGAAGATTCTGTCAATTAACGCAGAGTGAGAGAACCAGAAAAAATTTATTCAATATCAATGATATTATTTTAAAAAAAACAATTTTGAAAAACTTGGGAACCCTGATCGATACAATGACCAACCACAATCCCATAAGAATGAGGATGAAACATGCTATACACATTCTGATAGAGATATGATAAAGTGAGTGCAGATATAAGTGTGTGCACATACATGTCTACATGTA
The DNA here is from genome assembly GCF_048593235.1 of Sminthopsis crassicaudata. Classification (NCBI taxonomy): domain Eukaryota; kingdom Metazoa; phylum Chordata; class Mammalia; order Dasyuromorphia; family Dasyuridae; genus Sminthopsis; species Sminthopsis crassicaudata. The sequence continues at coordinate 100,629,512 of NC_133620.1, read as the reverse complement.
CATATATGTTTTAAACATAAATAATGTGTGGGGTTTGTTTTGCTTGACTATGCATGTTTGTAACAGAGGTTTTGTTTTTCTTGCTTTGTCAAGGGAATGAAAAAGGAGAGAAGAGATGCAAAATATCTGTATTACTTACCTGGAAAGGATATTGGTCTAGTTCAGTATAAAGGTCACTTTTATTTGCCCTCTCATATTGACTCACTGTATAGACTCTGCTCTGGGAATCTATAACAAAAGGATCTATAATTCTATTACTCTGCTCTATCATTAGCTCCAAGTTATCAAGCAGAGACAACACTCTGGCAAAACACCTCAACATTAAATTTCTTTCTCTTTCCTCTAGGGCATTTCCCCCCTTTAATTACCTTCTCCCAGCTGCATTCCCATAAGTACATCCAGACTAACAAAATAGTTGTGGTTAAGACTATTTATTAAGACAAAATAAACACTTAAAACAAAGAAAAGTAAACAGACTTGGGATGGAGATGAGGATGGGGAGACTAGCCTTTCTAGGGCTAGAAGAAGATCACAAGTGAAATAAGTTTAAGAAGCCCTAGTCCAGAACTAGAGGGGAAAAGTATGAAGGGGGGAAGAGGTGGAATGCCATGCTTATAGAAACAAAGCTACTGGCTGGAGAGTAGAAAGTAAAATGAGGAAAAGGTTAGGATTTGCCTGAAATGGGAGGCCAGGAGAGACAGTTATCAATATTGAATATCAAAGAAAATATTCAAGTCTCCAGGATATAGTTTCTTATTTGATCTGAGAGGCTATTTTATACACTGTTGAAAAGATTATCTGGAAGTGAAATCATCCAACCTATGGATGCCTTCCCCTCCAGCAAGGAGAGACCACCATTTCTAAAGGCAGCTCATTTCACTTTAGGAACAGCTCTAGTTGTTAGGAAATCTTTCGTGACTTCTAACCTAAATTTGCTACTTTGCAATTTTCACTCAATGTTCTTAGACCGAGATGGCATTGGCTTTCTTGGCTGACACAGCTCATTGCTGACTCAAGTTTACAGTCTATTAAAATCTCCATAGGGATCATGGGATCTTTAAGAAAAAGGAGGCTTGCACTTCATTATAAGCATCCAATTTGGTTCTCTTTGGCAAGTAATATATGCCAAACCCATAACTGACTATTGCTAATTAATGGTGATGTCTCCATCTTGCCTTTTCCATGAACCATTTAAAAGTGGCAAAGGTCCAGAAATTTCCTGGAGGCATGTGCACAAATTGGTAAAACCCAATGCACAGATGAAGACTGTTTTTTCCTTATCCTCTTTTGTCATAGGATCTAGGAGTACATGCTTGTCAGATACAGTATCAAAAACCATTGTCAGGATATACTCAGTGAATTATTGTTCATTTGTACTTGAAATGAAACTCTCTATAAATATAATCTAGAATTTCATCAGGGGCAGACCACTTCATGGCTAAGAACTCCACTTTGTGGATGGAATGAAGATTAAGTCTTTAGTGGCAAATATTATGAGCCTCTGATGACCATTACTCCCCTGGTACAACTGTTCCCAAATGATCAAGCTGTCTTCTAATAGTGGGGCAATTCAACAAGTATTATTAAATGCTTGCCATGTTCTTAGCTCTGGAATTATAAATACGTGAATAAAAGAAAGACAGTTCCTGTCCCCATGAGTTTTCATTTAAATGAGGAACACAGCTTTATAAAAGGAAGCTGAAAAGGAATTGAGGGGCTGGAGAAGTCTAGAGGAGTACAATCTGATGAGAAATGAAGAGGTTCTAGGAGGAGCCATCCAATTAGAGAAAGAAGGATTTCAGGACAAAGGTTCTTCAGCATCCGATTCTAAGGCTAGAACGATCTTCCAAGACTGAAGAGCTTTCTAGGGCATGACGGAAGAGTCTGGAGGAGTACAGACTGCTGAGAAATGAATATAATCAAAAAGCTTTCTTGGATGAACAAAAGGCAACATTTGTGAATTTGTGGGACAGCCAATCAAGTCCTTGAATATACCTTCTTGCAAAATCACCTCCATAAAATGTCCAGAGAGCCAGGTTTCCAAATTGGCCTTTTCTATTCTTCTCTTTATGGATCTTCTCCATCATCTGCCAATGGATAAGATTGAGAGGAGGCTTTGTGATTAAGGTCTATTCCTTCTCAAATATCTGATAGATTATAGCCACCAAACCAGGGAAATGTCTTGTGTTACTGATAACACAGCTAGGGGATGATCATTACTCATTCCCTGCTGAGATGCTATGTGATCTACATTCATGATGGACTCTCCACTGCTAGTACTTGTCATTTGACAGCTTGAGGCCAGTAGCTTCTAGCTAATCTAACACTTGGCACAGTGTCTGACACAGAATAGGTGCTTAATAAATGTTTATTGATTGACAAATAAATGTTATTTCAATGTCTTCTTTTAAAACAATAGTTTGATAATGGTTTTTAAAATATATATTATTATCACATCCCAAAGACTTCTCCCACTTCCCTAGTAATGAATCAAAAATCATAAGCATTACTACTGGGTCTGTATCCCAAGGAAATCATAGGAGGAAAAAGGACCCACATGTGCAAAAATGTTTATTGCAGTTCTTTTTGTGGTGAAATTGAAAAATTGGTGGATACTCATCAACTGAGGAATGGTTGAATAAGTTACAGTATACGAAAATAATAGAATATTATTGTTCTATAAAAATGACGAACAAGCTGATTTTAGAAAGTCCTGGAAAGCTTTACACAAACTGATGCTGAGTGAAACAAGCAGAACTCTGTAAAGTGTACACAGTAACAGCAAGATTGTGTGATGATCAACTATGAAAGACTTGGTTCTTCTTAGCAGTTCAGTGATCCAAGGCAATTCCAATAAAATTTGGATAGAAAATGCTATCTGCATCCAGAGAGAGAGCTATGGAAAATGAATGTAAATCAACACATGCTATGTTCATTTTTTTTCCTTTTTCTTTTGTTTTTTTTCTCTCGTGATTTTTTTCCTTTTGTTCTGATTTTTCTCTCCCAACATGATTCATAAAGAAATATGACCATATTTAGCAATGTATACCTCATTATGCTCCTAGAGTCCACCAGGAGAGAGATACAGTTCACTATTAAGCCTCTGAAGTTACAATTGGTAACACATTAATCACAGTTCTAAACTTTTTAATATAATTTTTCTTAATGTTCTTGTCACTAGGTACATTGCTCTCTTGGTTCTATTTTCCCAAGTTTCTCTGTCAATTCTCATAGTATAATAATGTTTTGTTACATTAATACACAATTTACTTGTCCTTTCCCAAATAGGAAAACAACTATTATATTTCTGGGTTTTTTTGGCTCCTTCAAAAAGTGCTATATGAATCTTTGTGTAAAAATGGGACTTTTCCCTTTCCCTTTGGTCTTTGTAGAGCATTTAACTAATAGCTGTATCACTGTGGATATGCAGTTTGATTACTTTTCTAATATAATTTTAAATTGTTTTCCAGAGTAGTTGCATCAATTTGCAGCTCCACATTTGTGTGCCATTCCTCTCCCTAACTCCACACAGTTAAATTTTTTATCTTGGTTCATTTTTGATGATCTAAAAGTTATAAAGTGAAACTTAGAACCCTTTAAATTCTCATTTCTCTTATTATTAGTGATTTGGAACTTTTTTTTTCATAGAGTTGTTGATAGTTTGTGATTTTTTAATACTTTCTGATAGGGGTCCTTTGACAATTTATCTATGGGTAATGTTATATATATTTGTATTGCTGAAATCTTCCCAAACATTGTGAGATCATCCAGATTAACCAAACCTCTCCAAAACAATTGCCTTTTCCATAAGCTATTTTTATGAATGGCAGAAGTTCCAAAAATCTCCTCAAGTCATACATGCAGGTAAAACCCATTGGACAAATGAAGGCTGTCTTTTCCTTATCTTTTACTGTCAGGGGATCTGTTAGTACATGATTTTCAGGTATAGCACCAAGAATCCCTGATTATCCAAAAGTCATTCAGGACAAATTGATGTGTTGTGTGGTCGATTGACTTACTGTAGTTCTCTTATTCAAAGTTCCTTGTTCATATGCATCCTAATCTTCCCAGCATTCTTCTGTACGTACTATCACTAGGCCATATAGACTTTGGGAATAAATGATGATGCCATAGACTAAGATTCTTTGGGTGGTTTTGGTGAAGAACAAGAAGTAATGAAGGTGGAGACTCATTTGGAAAGAATTCACAGACTTAAACCATCTCTAAGTCAAGGGGACAAAGCTTTAGTAGGGTGCTTAGCAAGCTGGCAAAGTTCCTAATGAACTTAAAATTAACAAGGGGAGAAATAGGACCTTTGATGGGAAGGGACCAGAGCAAGGTGAGCTGTGTTAATTGTCATTAATCAGGTGACCATAGTCACTCTAATTGTACAAGATAGCCTTGGGAGTTGACATCTTTAGCTTAACCTCCAGATCGATAAGGTATCAGCAGGGCATTAATACAAGATAGCTCAATACACGATAATTTTGTCAGTACGAGATGATTCTATAGGATCAGTTTGTTCCTCACTGGGCCCATTCATATACTGGGCTGCTAGCAGGGAGATGGTCTTTTGCTGGAGTCCACTCATCCTATCACTATTGTTAACCAATGCATCTCTATTTACCATTCCTATGGCTTCCCAAACCAACACACCCCTTCTCTAGTTACCACTCCCCTATATGTGTTGTCTGCTCTTAGAAGAATGTCCATCCTTTGGGGGCCGGAATTTTTTCAATTTTGTGTTTATATTCCCAGTACATAGCATAGTGGACTTTCACCAAGTGTTATTGATTTTGGAAACACAGACTGCATTGAGTCTCAATACATTTTACCCACTACTATGAACTTTTTGGAAAGTGGGATGCAAGGTACTGAATAAGATATTTAGGAAGGGGGATAATGGAACTAATATCTTATCTGTGAACTAATACAAACTCACATGGTTCATTATTATAATTATAATAAAATAAGAACAGACAAGACTTACAGGGGAATGGTAAGCAAAGGAGAATATTTTGGTATGGGCAGTCAGAGTGGGTAATGGTGGATAGCGCTGCAAGGGGAATTAAAATGAGCTGGAGAAGGAAATGGCAAACCTCCAACATCTCTGCCAGGAAAACCCCAAATGGGGTCACAGAAAGTCAGACACAACAACTGTTTTAGCCAGATTTTAGGCATGTTGAGTTTGAGATACCTTCAATTCAACATCTCCAAAATGCAACCGGAGGAAAAATATTTGGAACTTAAGAGACAGATCAGGGCTGGCTGGCTCTACAGATCTAGGAGTCCTCTCTGTAGAGATGATAATTAATCCCATGGGAGCTGATGAGGTCATGGAGAGAAATTGTGGAGACAGAAAAAAGAGGCCCAGGGGATGGAGAAAAGACCATCAGATTTGGCAGTTAAGAGATCACTAGTAACTTTGGAGGCAGCACTTTCAGTTAAATAATGACATGGCAATAAAAAAGCAAAGGACTACATTTCTTAGAGAAAGAAGATGGGCATTTAATGTAGCCTACCTTAAATCCAGCAAGAAGTTATCAAGCACCTATTGTATGTCAAACACAGTATAAGCTTCTCAGCATAAACCAAAACCAAAACAATGCTTACCCTCAGAAAGCTTATGTTCCAAATTTAGGAAGCAGGGATGCAAAGAAAAGTGAATGCAAGATAATTTGAGGAAAGCTCAAGCAACTGGGGGATCTAGAAATTATGAGTATTTATATATTTCTCTTCTCTACTAAGACTGTGTCTTATTATTTTCCCTCCACCAGTGCTCTGCACATAGCAGATGTATAATAAGTATTTATTGAATAGAATTCAATATTCAATTATAACCATCTTGAGAGCAGAGATCATGTTCTTATTATTTTCTTTGCTTTCTTCCTTTCCTTCAGTTCCCTCTGACCACATAGGTTATTCCACCCTTACTGTGGGTGCTCTGTCCAAAGAAATACAAACTTGATAACTGAAAACTTGCAAGATATTTTGGGGTTTACTGGCTAGATTTCTATCTTAAGGACCATGTCTTAAACCCTAATCACGCTCGCTGTCATTGGCCAACAATAGGTCTCAGATCAAGCCTCCCTTGGTTACTGTTTCAGTCCTGATGGTAAATCATATTTTTTTATTAGGTAAAAGTGGCCATTCTCTGCCTCAACTCTTACCTAGCTTTAATCACTGTGCTGTGCATTGTTTCAATCAAACTGAGCCTGTTGAAGAACTTAGCTTAAAAAGCCAAGGTTTCCCATTGCATGGGGGCCATCTCCAGTCATCCTACTCTGTATCTTGCCACTGGACCCAGATGGCTTCAGAGGAGAAAGTGAGACTGGCAGCCCCAGCTTTCCCTTATTTAAATCCAATCACTTGCATGCCACAGGATCCCCTCAAGAATGAAGGCCAAGGACAACAATAATAACAATAACAACAGCCTAGAGTTTCAGTTATCCAGTTCCCCCAAAACTCATAGCATCAACTAGTCAAGTATCTACCTCATCCTTCTGTTCTCATGGACCTTGGGGCAAGTATGGTGTCAGTTGTTCTCTCTGTGGACTCTCATGCTCACCAGCTTTCTCTTGGGATCTTTCCTTGCTCCAGTTTTCTTTCTTTATCCTGGCTTCTAGCCACTGCTGCTGCCATCTCAGCATGATCTTACAATAATTTTCCTGGCTCCTAGCAATCAAGCTTGTCCCAGGAACTTCTCTGGGCTTGCCTGTAAGCCATTTCCATTGGTCCTACCGCCTCTGTTGCTAGCTGGTGTTTCTTGTGGCTGCACAAATCAGAAGCCCCTCTATTTCCTTCTACATCATCCACTTGTTGCCATTTATGACTTTTAGGGTATTCTACTGGTTTGTTTTCCTAGAATGAGACCTACCAAAAGTTTGTCATTAATAACCAGCCATTAGATTCAATTAGCTCAAAGCTAAGGCATTTACTGTGATGGTAACATCTACAGAACATTTCCCTCCAAGTACATTCTCTACAAATGCGTATGTCCTCAGTAGGAAGAAAGGTCCTATATGGTGAACAATATACATAGGGGATATGAGTGTCAAAGGCACTTCAAACACAAATGGTCCCTGATGTCTCTTCTCTTCTAGTTGTGTTTCTCTTCTAGTTGCAGATTTTTTTTTTCTGGACAGATTACTCAGATGTACCCTCAGGCTCTAGCTCTCATTTCCAGATGCCAGGGATAATTCTCTCTTTAATCCATAGCTGGTTCTCTTTAAAAGAGAACTTAACTAGGTTTTTCTTCCTGGATGCAAAGTCTCCTACTAGTCAAGTAGCATCACAGTCTTTGGGCTAAGGGAAAATAGAGTCATCTCAGACCCCTGCTATTTTGTGGTGAAAGTACAAGGAGAACTTGTTTTGTGTACAGTATATATAGCAAAGAGCTATGCCTTTCTCCATTACTGGCTCTCTTCTTTGCTGCCAGAGATCCCACTAAACAAAACTCTCCTGCCTCGATTCTCTGTATCCCTCTAGAGAATGTGTTCTACTTTTTAAAGGGAGGAGGAGTGGCTTTTCCTCAGCCAGCTTAGTGCTAGCTGTTCTTTTATTTCATCAAGAAGAACTTCTTCACACTTCGTAAAGGGGGAACAGAGAACAAATATATTTTGCACTTCTTTAACACATTAACACCTTGCTACCTCTGTTATCTGCCTCCATTTATGTTTTTGTCAACTAAGCTGGTGTGGGGGCAGAGGAAGCAGAATCAAATTATGTGGGGTACCTTTAGCAACTTCTCTATTTTCTATCCCCTATCCTCTATCACTTGTAAAAGAGGAATTAATGAGGGAACATAACATATATGAAGTAATTTGTCAATGGAGTGGATATTAACAGCCAGAAAAGATCAGAGGCAGGAGGGAGCTCAGTAAAGATGTATATTTGGAGCTGGATTCTAAAGAATGGACATATAAGGTGTGTTTGTTGTTCCTGAATGATTGTTGTTTGTCCATCATTTTTGAAGAAGACCAATGACATCACTGATTATATTTTGACTTGTGTATGAATTAGATATAAATTGAACAAAATCATCACCCTCATTCTCTCTGGAACTTATCTACTATATCTTGGAACGCTAGAATAAGTATTATCCATTCATTTGTTCATTTAGTCAAGAAATATTTACTACCCAACTACTATATACAAAACACTGGGTGAGGTATTGTGGGAGTATGAAGATGAATAAGAACATGATTTCTTCTTTTAAAGAGTTTACAATTGGGTGAAGGAGAGTAAGAATAAGAAGATACAGACAATTTATGAACCTGGGCAACAAGAAGAATAATGGCACCTGTAACAAAAATAGGGGGGATTTGGAGGAAAATCAACATATTCTGTTTTGGACATGATGAATTCAAGATTGACCCTGGGACAACCAGTTTAGAAACATCTGATAAGCAAATGGTGATGTTGGAGAGAAGGGTAAAGTCCGGATATATGTTTCTAGCTTTAGACCTAACCAAGATCAGTTAATTTTATATTGTGTGACATTGGACATGTCACTTAATGCCTCTCTGAGCCTTTGTCTTATCAGTAAAAGGAAGAGGCCAGAATAGATGACCTCTCAAAACCCCTGCAGTTCTAAAGTCATGAGTCTAAAGGCTAGAATATTTTTATTATTATTGATCAATGCCTGATTTACCTTGGTGCAGATTCTATCCTCAAATCCCAATTAGCTCCTCCCCTAAGGGGAGTAGCAAAGAGATTCTGAGAGACCACTCTGGTGAGAATCTTCTTTTTTCTTTTCTTCTACCTAATCTTGAACTTTCTCTAGAGCAAGAAATATTTGATCAATTGTTGTTGCTCAATTGTGTTCCAACTTTTCACTACTCCATTTAAGATTTTCTTGGCAAAGATACTGGAATTCACCAGACTGATCACTAGATACCAAACTGCTTCACCATTTCTTTCTTTAGCTCATTTTACAGATGAGGAAACTGAGGCAAACAGAAGTAAGTGACATGGTTTCATTGCTAGTAAGTCTCTGAGGTTATATTTGAACTCAGGAAGATGAGTCTTCCTGACAGCCACTCAATCTACTGTGCCACCAATATAAATAAAAGCTCACTATCCCAAACTTTTGTGTCCAGTGTGGACAAGGTAAACATAGACTTGTCTACTATGTCCTGGATCATTAATTAGAATTAGTACTGCCCATTCATTTGTTCATTCAAGAAATATTTATTAAGCACCTACTGTATACAAAACATTGGAGGAAGTATTGTGGGAACGTGAAGATGAAAAGAACATGGTCTCTATTCTCAAGGAACTTATAATTGAGTATTGAATTCTATTCATTAAATATTTATTAAACACCTGCTATGCACAAAGCACTGATGGAGAGAGAATACTAAGACACAGCTTTAGTAAAAAAAAAAAAAAAAAAAGTTAAGAGAAATATACAAATAATTATAATTTCCAGATTCCCCAGTTGTTTGAGCTTTCCTCAGACACATCATGCATTCACTTTTCTAAGCATCCCTTCCTCCATAAATTGGAACACAAGCTTCCTGCAATTACGCATTTTGGGGGGGTTTTACATTAAATCTGAGTGCCTTATACTGTGTTTGGCATACAAGAGATGTTTAATAACTTGTTTTAGGATTTAAAGTAGACTACATTAAGTGCCCCATCTTTCTTCTCTAAAAAAAATGTAGTCCTTTGCATTTCTTATATCTGCTTCCCATGTCATTATTCAGCTGAAAGTATGCCTCCAAAATTACCACTGATCTCTTAATTGCCAAATCTGATGGTCTTTTCTCTGTCCCCAGGGCCCTCTTTTTTCTATATACACCCCTCTCTCCCTGTGACCTCATCAGCTCCGACAGGTTTAATTACCATCTCTACAGAGAGGACTCCTGGGTCTATAGAGCCAGCCTTGGTCTGTTTCTTGAGTTCCAAATAGTCTATCTCCAATTGCATATTGCACGCCTTGAACTGGAGCTACTTCAACTCAATATGGCTAAAACCTGACCAAACAGTTGTTATGTCTGACTCTCTGTGATCCCATTTGGAGTTTTCTTCACAGAGATACTATAGTTGTTTGCTATTTTCTTTTCCAGCTCATTTTACTGATGAGGAAATTGAGGCAAACAGTGACTTACCCAGAGTCACACAGTTACTAAGCATCTGAGTCCAGCTTTGAACTCATGATGATGGAATCTTTTTTTATTCCAGGCACAGCTCTCTATCCACTGTGCCTCTTGCTTCCCAAAATAGTATTAATTGTCTTTCCCTTTTAATGCTTCTCCTTTTCAAAATATCTTTAGTGCTATCAAACTTCTGGTCATCCTGGTATCTCTTTAAGGTTTGCAAAGTATTCTACATATACTATTTCATTCAATCCATACAATAACCCTGTGAGATAGATGTTCTTATCATCCCCATTTTACAGAAGAGAAAACTAAGTCTGAAAATGGTATACCCAGGCAAGATTAAATAAGTCTTCAAGACTTTAAACCCAACTCCCCATGATAGAACCAACATTTTCCAACCCAACTTCTTTTCTCTCATCTTTCTTAAGGCAGCTTTCTGGTCCAGATACTTAAAAAGTCTCACAGTAACTCAAATAGAAACAGATCCCTAAGGGCTGTATATTGACTTAGGAAATCACCAGTTGATATTATTTATGTCATATTGCATTTTTATTTATTTTGTTAAACGTGTCCCAGTAACATTTTAATCTGGTCCAGTTTCCACTCAAGTTTTGCCGGCTGTTGAGAGCTCAAGGAGAAAGGAGTCTCTGAGTTTTTCATCCATGAGGAGGCAGGGAGGCTGAATATAGCAAAGCTGAAGATAAAGTACTAGTATATCCTTGCTCCATACCCTTGCTGTGTTTGGGCAAAGTTATTCTCCTTTGTTAAACGTTTACTGACTCACCAATGTCTCATTTCCTCCCAAAATTGAGCCTTAACTGAGAGTGTGCTGACTTTAGAGCTGTCTACAGCACACACTTGTCCAATTTAGCTGCCTCACATCCAATCAGTTAAGAAGTCTTGTGGATTCTATCTTCACTCTCACTTCTGCAACCTCTTCTCCCCACTCAAATGGTGACCACCTTAGTTCAGGCTCTCATTGACTCTTACCAAGATACCTGCAAACGTTTCCTTGTTGCCCTCCCTGTGTGAAATTTCTCTTCCTCTCTAGCTCATCCTTTAGACTAGGGCTTCTTAAACTTTTTCCACTCACAATCCTCTATTACATCTACAAGACAGAAATGGAGAGGGGGTTAAAGTAAGAGGACTGGAAATATATGTATAAAAAGGAATACGTAAATAGGAACGTGTGAAAAGATTTAAACACCCAACAAAGGACTCTACATTTGATCATGAGAGTAGTAGGGAATCTTATAGTTTACTGAATTTGGAGGGGAGGGGACAAGGTTAGATCTATGATTTAGGAAACTGACTTTGGATTAAAGAAGGGAGTCATAAAGCAGGAAGACCAATCAGGGGCTATTGCAATAGTCTAGATAGTGAGGGTGATGGCTGGTGAGTGGAGGCCCAGCACACATGACAGATTTTGTGTAGGAAGAAATGACAAGATTTGGCAACTGGTGAATGTGTGAGGTAATAGGAGCTGAGAGTAACACTGAGGTTTTCAGCCTGGGTGAGTTGGAGCATAATGATGCCTGTGAAGAGAGGAGGGAAAAAAGAATGAATTTTGTTTTGCACATATTGAGTTTGAGATATGGAGGGGACACAAAACATTCTACCTCTAATCTCTGTCTCTTTGCATAGTCATTCCCACTGCCAAAATGTATTCCATCCTCACTTTCCCCACTTAAAGGGAGCTAGGGGGCATAGCACTGGGTCTAAGTCAGTGAGATCTGAATTCAAATCTAGCCTCAAGACGCTCACTAATTCCTTAACCTCTGGGTTCCTTTCAGGGGCTGTTTTGACATCAAAAAAAAAAAAAAAAAAAAAAAAGAATAATATTGGTAAAGCACTTATCACAGTGCATGGTGCACATTCAGTACTATAGACATGTTTTATTGTTGGTCAGTCATTTTCAGTCATGTCTAGCTCTTCATGACTTCATTTGGGGTTTTCTTGGCAAAGATACTGGAATGGTTTGTCATTTCCTTCTCTTGCTCATTCTATAGATAAGGGAATTGAAGCAAATAAGGTTAAATAGCTTGATCAAATATCTGCAGTCACATTGGAACTCAGATCATCCTGATCCCAAGCCCAGCACTGTGTTACCTAGATATCCCAATGTTAGCTGTTACTATTAATAATAATAATAATAGTGTCATTATTACTAGAATCCTCAATTTCCTTTCAAACTCAGCTTAAACTTCCTATATAGAACCATTCCTGACTCCCCAGCTACAAATGCCTCCATTCTCTTCCCAACCTCCCCAAAATTTCCTTATATTTATGTATACGTGATAAGGTCTTAGAGGGTAAGAAACATGCCTTATTCCTTGTTAGAACCCTGACTTCTTACATAGGGCTTTTTTTTTTAACCTAAGTGCTCAACAAAAGTTTCCTAAATGAAATTAAATTATTAGAATCCTCAGTTTCCTTTCAAACTCAGCTTAAACTTCACTCCCTATATAGGACCATTCCTGACTTCCCAGCTGCCAGTGCATCCCCACCTCCCAAAAAATTTCCTTGTATTTAAGTATAGGTCTTAGAGGGTAAGAAACAAGACTTTACTCCTCATTGGAACCCTGAATTCTTCCATAGGGCTTTTTCAATGTAGGTGCTCAGCAAAGATTTGCTAAATGAAATTAAATAAGAAATGTGCAAATGAAACACTTCTACAGTGGAGGGGCAGGGGAGATCACATCTAGCTTTGAGTCTGGGCCCATTAAGGGAATACAGAAGAGACTTCATGGAAGAAGCAGAATAGAACTTTGGTTTGAAGGCTGAATAGGATTTCAATAGAAAAAAAAATCTTGAAGGTTAAGAGAGGCAGATTTAGCACAAATAAAAAGGAATACAGTCCTACTTCACACGGCACACGTTGAGTTTACAAAAATCGATAACCCAAAGGTGGTACAGGCTGAAATATAAGTAGGAAGGTTCAGATAAATTCATGAAGTCTGCATTAATTTATCTAAATCCCTAGTGGCTTTCTATTGCCTATAGGATAAAATATAACTTCCTTCGTCTGGCATTTAAGGCCCTCCACAATATGCCTCCAACCTACTTTTCCAGGCTTATCCAAATTTATCCCCTTTTTCACACACTCTGTTTCAGACGAACTGGACTAATAATTATTCCCTCTTCTCACCCTTCTCTCTTCTGCTTATTTGCATTCACATAGGTCATCACATGTCTAGAACTCACTCTTTCCTCTTCTCAGCCTGGAAAATTCTCTTTTCCATGAAGGTCCAGCCCAATCAATATTTCCTTGAAGAAATATATCTTGATCCTTTCTCAGCTCCCTCAAATTTTCTTATGACACTGTTTATATCTTTCCTTTCCTTTCAACTTATTTTATTTTGTGCCACACTTATTTTCTGCATATGTGACTTCAAGAGACAAAACACTGGAGTCAGGGAAATGAGTACAAATCCAGTCTCAGACACTCACTAGTTGTATGACTCGAGGCAAGACACTTCACCTCTGTCTACCTCAGTTTTTTCAATTGTATAATAGGGAGTAATAATAGCACCTATCTCCCTGGGGTGGTGGAGTGGAGATCAAATGAGATAATATTTGTGAAGTGCTTAGCACAGTGCCTGGCACATAGTAGGGGTAATATGGATGCTTATTCTTTCCCCTTCTGCCTTTATTATTGCATGCTTATCAGTTTGGAACTATGTCCATATCCAGCAGTGTCTCTACTAGGTCTGTATCCCAAAGAAATCAAAAAAGAGGGAAAGGGATCCATATGTACAAAAATGTTTGTAGCAACTCTTTCTATGGTGGCAAAGAACTAGAAATTGAGTTTCTGCTCATCAGTTGGGGAATGCCTAAATAAGATATGGTATGTGAATGCAACTGAATATAATCGTTCTATAAAACAAGATGAGCAGGCTGATTTCAGAAAATCCTGGAAAGAATTACATGAATTAATGCTGAGTGAAGTGAGCAGAACCAGAATATTGTACATAGTAACAGTAACATTCTTTAATGATCAACTATGATAGACTTAGCTCTTCTCAGCAATATAGTGATCCAAGGCAATTCCAATAGACTTCAGATGGAAAATGCCATCTACATCCAGAGTAAGAACTATGGAAACATACTATTTTCACTTTTTTGGTTTTTTTTCTCTCTCATGTTTTCCCTTTTGTTCTGATTTTCTTTCACAATATGACTAAAATAGAAATATATTTTTCTTTTTTTTAAATTTAATAGTTTTTATTTATCATGGGTAATTTTACAACATTGGCAATTGCCAAACCATTTGTTCCAATTTTTCCCCTCCCCCCCATGGCAGGTCGACCAATACATGTTAACTATGTTAGAATATAAATTAAATACAATATATGTATACATGACCAAACAGTTGTTTTGCTGTACAAAAAAGAATCGGACTTTAAAATAGTATACATTTAGTCTGTGAAGGAAATCAAAAATGCAGGCGGACAAAATTAGAGGGATTGGAAATTCTATGTAGTGGTTCATAGTCAACTCCCAGAGCTCTTTCGCTGGGTGTAGCTGGTTCAGTTCATTACTGCTCTATTGGAACTGATTTGGTTCATCTCATTGTTGGAGAGGGCCACGTCCATTAGAATTGGTCATCATACAGTATTGTTGTTGAAGTGTATAATGATCTCCTGGTCCTTCTCATTTCACTCAGCATCAAATTCATGTAAGTCTCTCCAGGCCTTTCTGAAATCATCCTGCTAGTCATTTCTTTCTTCTTTTTTTTTATAATTATACATTTTTTGACAGTACATATGCATGAGTAATTTTTTTATACCATTCCCCTTGTATTCATTTTTCCAGATTTTCCCCTCCCTCCTTCTACTCCCCTAGATGACAGGCAATCTCATACATTTTACATTTGTTACAGTATAACCTAGATACAATATATGTGTGTAAATCCAATTTTCTTGTTGCACGTTAAGTATTGGATTCCGAAGGTATACGTAACCTGGGTAGATAGACAGTAGTGCTAACAATTTACATTCGCTTCCCAGTGTTCCTTTTCTTGGTGTAGTTATTTCTGTCCATCATTGATCAGCTGGAAGTGAGTTGGATCTTCTTTATGTTGAAGATTTCCACTTCCATCAGAATACATCTTCATACAGTATTGTTGTTGAAGTGTATAGTGATCTCCTGGTTCTGCTCATTTTACTCAGCATCAGTTCATTTAAGTCTCTCCAAGCCTTTCTGAATTCATCCTGCTGGTCATTTCTTACTGAGCAATAATATTCCATAACATTCATATACCATCATTTACCCAACCATTCTCCAATTGATGGACATCCATTCATCTTCCAGTTTCTAGCCACTACAAAAAGAGCTGCTACAAACATTTTGGCACATACAGGTCCCTTTCCCCTCTTTAGTATTTCTTTGAGATATAAGCCCAGTAGTCTGCTGGCCATTTCTTACAGAACAATAATATTCCATAATATTCATATACCACAATTTATTCAGCCATTCTCCAATTGCTGGGCATCCACTCAATTTCCAGTTTCTGGCCACCACAAAGAGGGCTGCCACAAATGTTCTTGTACATACAGGTCTCTTTCCCTTCTTTAAGATCTCTTTGGGATATAAGCCCAGTAGCATCATTGCTGAGTCCAAGGATATGCACAGTTTGATAACTTTTTGAGCATAGTTCCAAATTGCTCTCCAGAATGGCTGGATGTATTCACAATTCCATCAACAATGTATCAGTGTCTCTGTTTTCCCACATCCCCTCCAACATTCTGCATTACGTTTCCCTGTCATTCTAGCCAATCTGACAGGTGTGTAGTGGTATCTCAGAGTTGTCTTAATTTGCATTTCTCTGATTATTAATGACTTGGAGCATCTTTTCATATGACTAGAAATAGTTTCAATTTCTTTATCCGAGAATTGTCTGTTCATATCCTTTGACCATTTATCAATTGGAGAATGGCTTGATTTCTTATATATTAGAGTCAATTCTCTATATATTTTGGAAATAAGACCTTTATATGAACCTTTGACTGTATAGAAATATATTTTTTAAAAAGATTACACATATATAACCTATCTCAGATTACTTTTTATCTTGAGGAGGGGGGATGGAACAAAGAGAGGGGGGGGATTGGAACTCAAAATAAACAAAAAGCATTGTTGAAAACTATCTTTACATGTAATTGGGGAAACTTACTATTAAGAAATAAAAAAGAAAATTAAAGAAAAAAAGGTATAAAAATGGACACCTTGATTTGCTTGATTCCCCCTTTCCCTCAGTTATTCAAGTAGTCAAAAGGGCTCTATGAGGACTGGCTCTATTGGCTAACATACCAATAATCCTTTACAGTAACTGAGAGTAAATCTAGCTGGATATGCAGAAAATCAGCAATTCTAAAGTCAATTCAGTTCATACCAGCTTGGAAGCAGACCCTGAGTCATTTGTGGCTTATGGACCTTCAAGCAATGTACCTATCTTCAAAGACTTTCCTGACTACAGATTTTAGACAATGAATACATACTGTTTTATGGGGGTTTTTTTGTTTGTTTTTTTGGTTTTTTTTGGAGACAACCTTATCTCCATAGATTCCCCTAACTTTGGTTATAGGGCTCTTGGAATATTCTGTTTTTAGAGATATCACCTTGAACTATATCAAGCCTTGAACTATAGACTGATTATCACCAAGAATGCTTTCTGATTTGTGTATCAAAGGATCTCAACCCAGACACTTGGAATTCCTCATTTCCTTTGTTTCCTGGGACTTTCTGCCTAGCACCTCACCCACTTTTTATCCTTTCTGTATTCAGATATTGTATAAAAATTTTAATCTTTCAAACTGGCCTTGAACATGTCACAACTTACATTGTTCCAGCTTATATGTTTCTTCTCAGGCAAATAATGCACTCATAATTTGTGTAAATTGTGATTGGATTTTGGTTCATTTCAAGTTCCCCCTTTGAATCTGGGGTTTCTTCTGTTTGACAGTTTATTTAAACAAGGTCAAGAAATATATGTATTTAATTCTTTATGCCAGGGACAGCCAGGTGGCACAGTGGATAGAATTTGGACTCTGAATTCAGGAATACTTGAATTCAAATCTGGCCTCAGACATTTATTATTTATTCGACTCGGTTTAAGTCACCTAATCCTGTTTGTCTCAGTTTCCTTATATGTAAAATGAATTGGAGAAGGAAATGGCAAAACCACTCTAGTATCTCTACCAAGAAAATCCTAAATAAGGTCACATAGAGTCAGACATGACTGAGCAACAACAACAATGATGATGAAGAGGAAGAGGAGGGGGAGGAGGAGAAGAAGGAAGAAGCAGAAGGAAGAAAAAGGAAGAGGAGGAGGAGTAAGAGAAAGGGAAGGAGGAGAGGGAGAAAGAAAAGGAGGATGAGGAAGAAAAGGAGAAAGGGAAGGAGGAGGAGAAAGGAAAGATGAGAAAGAGAAAAGGAGGGAAAGAAAGGGAAGGAGGAGGGGAGAAAAGGAAGGAGGAGGAAAAAGAGAAAAAGGAAGATGAGAAAGAGGAGGAGAAAGGAAAGGAGAAGGAGGAGAAAGAGAAAGAGGAGGAGAAGGAACAAGAGGAGGAGGAGAAGGAACAAGAGGAGGAGGAGAAAGAGAAGGAGAAGGAGAAAAGAGAAGGAAAGGAGGAGGAAGGGGGGAAAGAAGAGAAGGAGAAGGGGGAGGAGAAAGAGAAGAAAGGGGAGGAAGAGGAGGAGGAAGTGAAGAAAGGGAAGAGGAGAAGGAGGAGGAGGAAAAAGAGGAAGAAGAGGAAAGGAAGGAAAAGGAAGAGGAGAAGAAAGCAGAGAAAGACAATATTTAGATTTATGTAGTCCTTTAGAAATATTATTTCATTTTGTCCCCATAACAACCTAGCAGGTAGCTGTTATTATTATTTCCATTTTATGGGACAAAGAAACTGAGGCAGATAATAGTTAAGTGACTCACCCAGAGTCATCCAGCTAATGTTTGAAGCCAGGTTAGAGCAAGCTGGGTCTTGATCCAGAGAGGAAGTTGTTGAATTAAAAGAAACTTGTGGCTGTCACAGAGACAGATCCTGCAGCTGGCACAGCTGGGAATTGGCCAATGTCAATTGAAAGAAAAAGCAAGCAACACCCCAAAGCCAGTCAAAGCAATCTGGGGAGAGCTTAGAAGCAAATTTTAATCAGCAGAGCGATGCCAGCCTCCAATAAACTACTAACCGCTGCTGGAAAAATGGGCTGCCGAGAATGATTTCCAAACTGTAATAACCTGCTGGTAAATCAAAGCCCTGTGTATGAAGAATACAATCAAATATACAAAATTGTCCACCAAGGACTGTCAGCCATCAGCCCCTGCTCATAAAGCCTTGACCTCACCTGGCTAGGGGACATTCTAGCTGACTTCTAGACCTTCATGCATTCTAACATTCATTTTACAAATATTTACTCAGACCTACTGTGTTCTGAGCACTGCATCAGTACCACGTTTTCTGACCAGGTAAGAGGAGGTCAAGAAAACAAAGGCAATAGTAGAAAAAGCAGTTTATCTGAAATAAGAGGATCTGAGTCGAATTCTAGCTCTGCCCTCAGTTTCTTCATCTGTCAAATGAAGGTTTTTTTTCCCTTCTAAATGACCTCCAAGGAACCTTCTAGCACTAAATTCTTAGCTTGGAGATTGAACATCAGTGATGCATTGGGAGTTAGCTGGGAAGGAAGATTTTCTTCGCAGAAGTAATAACTAACTATATGATGGTGAGCAAGCCTCAATTACTTCCATTCATTGAGAGGTTGAGATTAGATATTTAAGGAGCTTATGAATCTTCAAATGGCTGAATGATTGAATAAAAAAAGCATTTGTTAAGCATTTACTATCTGCAAAGCCCTGTGATAAGCACTGAGAATACATAAAGAAAAGGAAGATACTCCTTGCCTTCAAAGAGCTTACATTCTAATGGGGGAGACAAGATGTGGAAAAGGTTTCAGTTAAAAGTCAGTTGAGAAAGTCCTCTGGTCCTCAGGGTTCAGTAGCTAAGCAGATGGTTTATATCTTCTTTAATGTCATGATGGGAAAAACTTTTTTTTCTGGATCTTCAATTCTTATCACCAATGTCCTTGGCCCTGTCAAATGTTTCACTGATATGACTTTATCAGCAGAAATGACATTAAAGAAGATGAAAGACCATCTGCTTAGCCACTAAACCTTAAGGATCACCCTAATTTTAAGAACGATTTTCCTTATTTAACAATTGTCTTACTGCCCCTAAGAAGCCATTTTGATAAGCCATTTAAGGCAGTTAAATGAATAAAATTTTATATTTAAGAGTCAAGAAGACTGAGTTCAAATTCTGTTAGGCACTTACTTATTATTCTGAGTCCCCAGACAAGTCATTTATTTCTCTCTACGAAATGGGGATAACAAAAGTAACCTCATAGGATTTTTTAGGGGATCAAACGAGATAATATATATTAAGTGCTTTGCAAACCTTAAAAGACGTATAAATATTAGGGGAGAGTATGAGAAGTATCCTCTAGGCTTGGTCAGTATGAATCTTCCTTCAGGCAAATGCTTGTCTTTCCTTGGGCTAAAGGGCTGCGCTCTCTGAAGGGTAGTGAACTGTACAATCAAAAGGAAGAGGCAAAAAGGAAACTAAAAAGATGAAGGGGCAAAAATTACATTTTCTCCCCCCACCTTTGTTAAATCTGGTTTGAGAGTGGAAGGAAAGGGGAAGGGGTAGGATAGATGGATGATGGGAAGGTCCCAGGAACCTCCATTGTAAGGGCATCTGACAACCCCCCAAACATTAAAAGCCCAGGCAGGAGGAAAGGAGCACCATCAGCTTTGTCCTTAAGGGGGGTTGGGGGGCGGGAAGATACATTCCAGATAATTTCACCATGATGAAAGAGGAAGAACCGCTGAAATAGCAGAGGAAATAAATTAACGCCATCTCAGCTAAAATCACATACAATTAAAACCTGGATCTGAATGTACTTTCCTGTGCAGAGATAGCATCTTGAAAATGACATACATTAGTCATCTGCTTCAGCCACCCTGCTTAATGTGCGGAGAGATCATCTCCAAGATGGGAGGCGGGAGGGCGGGGGTGACGAGGGGGAGGCTCAGCTCCTGACCCAGGGTACCCAGCTTGGATTCCATCTCCCTGGCAAGGCAGCTCACTGAATCAGAAGACTATAGTTTCACAGAGATGGAATGCACCTTAGCAATCACCTTGTCTAACCAAACCAAGTCCCAGAGAGGTCAAGGGATTCTCTCTATATCACACAGTAGAATTAGAACCCAAGCATCCTGTCTCCCAGTGGTCCACACCATATTTACTCAAGGTACAGTTCCTAATTGTTCCTGCTGTGTATGAACTTCACTCAGCTATTTGATCTTGGGTTAACCTCTTTGTAAAAGCTCTCCGAAAGTCATCTTGTTCCCCTAATGGCCCCTTTCTCCTATTGGTGGAGCTTCCATTTTGTGGAAGTACACAAGGTATCCCCTCTCCCCCCACTCCCATCCCTTCCTAATCTCTGTTTTACGTGTTGCCTTCCCCTAGTAGAAAGTAAGCTCTTTGAGGGCAATACCTGTCTTTCTTTTTGTGTGGCTATATCTTCCCCACAGCTGCCAAACTGGTATTTCTAAAGCATAGGTCATACCATTCCCATGTACAAGAAACTCTAGGGGCCCCTTTCTGCCTCTAGGATACAATTCAGATTCTACTTGTGGCTTTTAAGATAGTTCAAAATCCATCTTTAATTTTTTGCACATCACTTTCCTTTATGAACTCTGTACTAGCCTAATTGTTCTGATTTGCTATTCCCTACACCTGAAATTCTATTTCCATCTCGTGCCTTTGCACAGACAGTTCTTCATGCCTGAAATACCCTCCATCCTCACTACCACATCATAGAAAACCTAGCTTCTTTCAAGAATCACCTCCTACGGGAAGCCTATTCTTATTTACTGGTTGCTAGTTACCATCCCTAGGGTTGTCTCCAAGTCACTCTGTATTTACTTTGTATATATCTTTTATTTACTAATTTAGGTACATGTATTCCCCCAGTAGAATATAAGCTCCTTGAGGGCAGGGACTATCTCACTTTGGCATTTGTATCCCTAGTAACTACCACATTATACCGAATCAATATAATAAATTGTCAAATAATGTTCAATTAATTACCAATTTCTCGATCAAGAAACATTTATTAAGCACATACTATATGTCAGGCACTGAATACTAAGCACAGATATAATCCCTGTCCTTAAGAAGCTTACAATTTTGTTATTGTTCAGTAATTTCAATCATGTCTGATTCTTCTTGGGGTTTTCTTTGGGGTTTGGGGGTTTTTCTTGGCAAAGATACTGGAGTGATTTCCCATTTCTTTCTCCAGTTTATTTTGCAAGAAAAGAAACTGAGGCAAACAGGGTGAAATGACTTGCCAAGGGTCACACAGCCAACAATCAGGAAAATGAGTTTTCCTAACTCCCACAGTCTATCCACTGTACCCTCTAGGCACCCCATGAATTTTATAACAGTAATTTTTAATAGTAGATGCTTCATAAATGCTAGCTGAGTTGTTTTGAATTGAATAACATTTATTGAACTGGAAAAAAGATTAAAAGAGAAAGGAAGGGAATAGGCATTCACAAAATATACATGTACTATGAGTTGTGCTAAACACTTTTAACAAATATGATCTCATTTGCTCCTCACAAAAACCTTTCCAGACAAGTGCTATTGTTATACCCATTTTGCAGATGAGGAAACTGAAGCAAATAGAAGATAAATGGTTAATCACACAGCTAGAAATGTCTGAGGCTGGATTTGAATTCCTGATTCAAGCCTGAGAGCTCAAACCTACCCAAAAGGATATTTAATAAATGAGGTAGTTATACAGAGCATAAGGATAACTAGGTGGTACAGACATAAAGATAGGAAGACTCATAAATTTTGGGGTTCAAATATTACCTCACACACTATTGTGTGACCCTGGACAAGTAGCTTCACCTTGTCTGCCTCAGTTTCCTCAACTGTAAAATGAGCTAGAGAAGGTGGCAAAGCACTTCAGTATCTAGGCCAAGAAAACCCCAAATGGGTCATGAAGAATTAGACATGACTGAAGTGACTCAAGTACATACAGAGCATAATGACCAGCTGGTCTTCATTTCCCCTGAGCCTGAAACGTGAGAAAATAGTTTTAGATGACAAGAGGAGCAATGTGGATAACATATGAGGATATACTTCTGGCGTTTTTCATTCCTTCACGGAGGGTCTCAGGATAGGGACAGAATCTCTTTCCCTGTAGTCTAAATCTTTCATTTTACAAATGGGAACAACAGAAGCCCAAGGAAGGTCAAATAATTTACCTCAAAGCTCCCATGGCTAGTAACTGAATTCATGCTCTAGCCCAGATCTTTGTTCTTTCCACTTTCAAATGTTTCTTCCAGCTGATTGGGGGTAGTTTTTATTTTTTTGTTTATTTGTTTTAATTTTTTGGAGATTGAGTCTCCCTATGTCACCCAGGGTGGAAGTGTTGCACCAGCAAGTTACCTGATGTTTCTTGTTCTGTTCTGTTTGGGTCTGTCTAAGAACAGAGCACTGGACATTTATTACATAGTCATTCACTTGTATGTTATGGCATTATGTCCCCAATGTCTTGGTCATCTTTGAGAAAAAAGGCCTCTTTCTCCTCTTCCTCCTCCTCCTTCTCTTCCTACTACTTCCTACTACTACCACTGCTACTGCCACTATTACTGTTACTACTGCTGTTGCTGTTACTATTATTGCTACTACTACTACTGCTACTGCTACTACTATTGTTCCTGTGCTGCTGTTACTACTACCACTACTACTGCTGCTGCTGCTGCTGCTACCGCTACTATTACTGGTACTACTGCCACTGCTACTATTACTGCTATTACTGCCACTACTACTGCCACTATTACTGTTACTACTGCTGTTACTATTATTGCTACTACTACTGCTGCTGCTGCTACTACTGTTACTACTGCTGCTGCTACTACTACCACTGCTACTGCCACTATTACTATTACTACTGTTGTTGCTGCTACTACTACTGCTGCTGTTACTATTATTGCTACCACTACTACTACTGCTACTTCTGCTACTACAACTATTACTATTACTACTACTACTGTTACTGCTATTGTTGCTGCTACTACTACTACTATTGTTATTGCTGCTACTGTTACTGCTACTGTTACTGCTGCTGCTACAATTACTACTATTGTTACTGTTACTATTACTACTACTATTATTATTGCTGCTACTACTTCTGCTACTGTTACTGCTGCTGCTACAATTACTACTACTGTTACTACTACTACTACTACTACAGTTACTACTACTACTATTGTTATTGCTGTACTACTTCTGCTACTGCTATTGCTGCTGCTACAATTACAACTACTGTTACTACCACTAACTACTGCTGCTGCTGCTCCTACTACTACTACTGTTATTCTACTACAACTACTATGGTTATTGCTGCTGCTGCTACTACTATTATTATTGTTACTGCTGCTACTACTTCTACTACAGTTATTGCTGCTGCTACTACTGCTACTGTTATTGTTACTGTTGCTACTACTGCTGCTACTACTATTGTTACTGCTGCTGCTGCTACTATTACCACTGCTACTGTTACTGCTGCTACTGTTACTGCTGCTACTGTTATTACTACTGCTGCTATTGTTACTGTTACTACTACTATGGTTATTGCTGCTGCTGCTGCTGCTGCTGCTACTACTACTACTACTACTACTACTACTACTACTACTACTACTACTACTACTACTACTACTATTGTTACTGTTGCTACTACTGCTGCTGCTACTGTTACTGCTGCTACCATTATTATAAGGAAACTGGAGTGACTTGGTTAAGGTGAAGAAGCTAGTTGGTTGATTGGTTGATTATTGTCCTTTGTTCTTAAAGAAGACCAAAATGACATCACTATGTTAGAATGGAGTTACAGTGGGTGCAGCTGTAGCTGATCAGACCAATATGAGCTCAGAATGTTCTGCCACAGGTCGATCACAAATCGTCCTTAGGAACATTTGGGGTGGATTCTCTAACTCTGCACACCCTCGAGTTTCTTCTGGGCTAATTCACTTCTGCTTTGCTCATAGAACACAGCACCTTCTCTGGTGCAAGCACGCCATGCTGAACACTCCTGTGCCAGTGTCTCCCTGTCATACAATCAATTCTGAAGTTCTTAAGAGAGACCTTGAGGATGTCCTTGTATTGTGTTTTCTGAGTACTTGTGCATGTGACTAACAGTGCCTGAGTCACATACAGACCGTGATCTCTGTAGACAGCCTGGAGGTCTCTAAATGAGGGGCTCACCATGTTAGTGTGAGCACCTGATGAACTTGAGCCCTCCTGCACTCAGAACTCTCACACCTCAGCCTTCATGTTAGCAGAATTATAGGCATCGACCATTGCCTGGGGTGGGGAGGGGAAGGAAGGGGGGTGATTTCTATGAAAGCTCCCCCGCCTCCACTATAAGAAAGGAAATTTTTGTTGTTGTTTAGTTATGTTTGCCTCTTCATGGCTCCGTTTGGGGTTTTCTTGGAATGATTTGCCATTTCCTTCTCCGACTCATTTACAGATGAGGCAAACAGAATTAAATGACTGGCCCAGGATCATACCGTTAGTAAGTGTCCGAGGCCAGATTTGAACTCAGGAAGCCTGATTCCTCTATCCACTGCCCCTCTAAGCTGCCCCAGGAATAGATGATTCCAAAAAAGGGACCTGGGCTCCAGCTCACCACCTTTTCCTTTCTGAAGCTCTCTGTATGGTACCTGTTAAGGGAATTCCTTCTAAACCTTGTCTGGGCTTTCTATTTGCTGTGTCCCTAGAAAGGGAGAGTGTGATAAATATTGACAAATTTGGAGCCCCAGGGAGGTCATCAGGGTTCAATTGTTTTCATTGAATTCTCCCCAAACTCTCCGGAGCCCAATCCACAGAATTAGGGCAGAGCCTAAAACAAGGTCACAGAGAGCCGGAGGGCCCCAGTCAATTTGTCCCTCTGAACCAGAGAGGTCTTTGGTCTTCCATGTAGCACTCCATGTGGAAGCCAGTGCCCTGGACACTTTGGGGAGGGGGAGAGAAGAAGAAAGCATGCAGAAGAAGAAAGACTGGATTAAATTCAAATCAGATTTATTCAGTACCTACATATAGGGCACTCTGCTAGGCTGTTGGGGGATTCAAAGATGATTAAGACAAGGTCATTACCCCAGGGAGCCTCTGGTCTAAGCACCTCCATATGAAATGAATTCAGAGTGATTCTCATGCAACCTCATGTGTAAAATTAGAATAATAGTTACTGAAAATTAATATAGAATGGCACAGAATTCATAGCATCAAAGAGGCAGCATGGGTTAGTGGAAAGAAGATTAGATTTGGAATCACGAGCCCCAGGCTCAAGTAGTTGGCTTGACATTTCCTCCCTGTGACACGCTGGGTAAATCCCTAGTCCTGCAATTTAGAACTGGAAGGAACTGCAGAGGCTGTGTGACCTAACCACCTCTTTTTTACAACTGAGGAAACTGAGGTCCAGGAAAGTCAAAATTTTTTTTTTGTTTTTTAACTAAATTTTTTTATTTTCAAAATATATGCATGAGATAATTGTATAAATCTTTATGCATAAATTGGATTTAACATATACTACTACCATGTTTAACATATATTGGATTACTTGCCATCTAGGGGAGGGGTTGGGGGGAGGGAGAGAAAATTGGAATACAAGATTCTGCAAGGATGAATGTTGAAAATTATGCATATATATATATATATATATAAAATTAATTATATATAAATTTAATTAAAACCTTTTATTTTCAAAACATATGCATGGATAATTTTTCAACATTCACCCTTGAAAAATCTTGTGTTCCAAATGTTTAATGATTTTCCTAAGGCCAGCCAGGTAGTAAGTATCCATGATCCCTACAATACCAGTCAGTGTTCTTTCCAGAGTACCTAATTTTTCTCATCTGTAAAATGGGAATTATAACACTTTCATTATCTTTTTTTACAAGTCTGTGAGAAAGGCGTTTGTAAACCTTAGAGAGATATGCAAATAACAAGTATCCTTTTTACAGAATAAGTAGAGAGGAGAAATTGGAATCCAAAGAAGTCAGTTGGAGAGTTTCTTTTAGGAGGTGTCCTGTGACCAAGATTTAAATGCAGATATGACCTCAGACACTAGGTCCTGGGGCAATCACCTAAACTTTATCAGGCTCAGTTTCCTCATCAATGAAATGGGAATAAGAATAGAAGTTACCTCTTAAAAGTACTTATTATGGTATTATATATTATTTGTAAAACACTTTTCAAGCCTTGATCCTTTAATTATTATTGTTATTGTTATTCATCTTGTTAGAAAAGCTGGCACCTATGTGGTGGAGAAAGTCTAAGATAAAGAAAACTTTGTCCCTCATTCTGGTTCTAAGACTATGCGACCTAAAAGAGATCTTTGAACATCTTTGGATCTCAAGTTTCTTCAATCTAAACTATAGGGAAGATTGTAACAGTAACTCACTTTCACACAGCACTTTACAAAGTGCTTACATCACTACAACCCTATAGATTTGGTGTAGATGGATTAACTCAATTTTACTGATGAGGATTCTCATCTCAAAACAGTTAAATGACCTCTGCAGGATCTTGTATCAGGGAAATGTCAAGACTCAAATTCAAGTTTTTGGATCTTAAATTCAAGGGGCAGTTAGGTGGCGCAGTAGATAGAGCACCAGCCTTGAATTCAGGAGGACCCGAGTTCGAATCTGATCTCAGACACTTAACACTTCCTAGCTGTGTGACCCTGGGCAAGTCACTTTACCCCAGCCTCAAGAAAAAAAAAAAAAGAAAAGAAAAAGAAAAAGAAAAAGGATCTTAAATTCAGTGTTGATCTAATGCCACATTGCTGCATTTCACTTCCCTCTTATTCTCGAGGGATGATGTAGAATGAGAAGAGAATTACTAGAGGAGTTAGGAAACTACAGTTTAGTGCAGTGGATAAAGCTCTGGATCTAGGGGCAGGAAGAGTTGAGTTCGAATCCAGTTTTATTCATTTACCAGCTTTGTGATCCTAGGAAAGCCATCTAATTGCTGCTTGCCTCAGTTTCCTAATCTGTAAAATCTGTAGGGATAATCAAGGCACCTCTTCTTGGGCTGTTATGAGAATCAAATGAGATGATATTAAGTATTTTGCAAACCTCAAAACTCTGAATAAATGCTAGCTATTACTATTACCAATTATTTACTAACTTCTTTACCTTAATCAAGTCACTTAGCAGTTCTTGGTTCCAATTTCACTCTGTGTAAATGTAGTCTAATAAATTTCTGGTACTCAATAACAGTGTTAACAAAACAAAAACACCAGAGGCAAATCTAGGACCATAGTAAAGATTATTTTCTAAGTGGGTCAGGCAGATTCTGAGTTGGATTTTTAAAATAATGATAATTAATACTTCTGCCAGTGCTGATAGCACTGACCTCACAAGACTATAATGAAGGTCATAGGAAATAAATATGTAAAGTACTTGGTAAACCTTAAAACTAAATAAATATCAGCAATTATTATTATTGTTAATACCTTCACTGCCTAAGAGGGGATGAATCACATGGTCTCCTGAGGTCCCTTCCAGCTAAAAATCTGTTTTTGTGAATCCAAAGGATGAAAGCAAAGCTGTGAAGAATTGTATAAATATGAGCTATAATAATGATGGTGGTGGTGGTGAGGATTACAATGGGGAGGGAAAAGTGGGGGATTGAAATAATGCAGAATAAGATATGACAATATTAGGATGTTTGGATTCCCAGCTTCTTTGTCATATGAGCAGTTTCTTAAATGGGATGTGCAGAAATGAATAGAATCTGATTGGAGGAGAATGGTCAACAGAGTGGTAATGTGAAGTGGAAAAAAAGGATTTGTCATTCTGAAGGTGGAAGAGAAGTGTGTGGTGTGTGTGTGTGTGTGTGTGAGAGAGAGAGAGAGAGAGAGAGAGAGAGAGAGAGAGAGAGAGAGAGAGAGAGAGAGAGAGAGAGAGAGAGAGAGAGAAGAGAGAGAGAGAGAGAGAGAGAGAGAGAGAGAGAGAGAGAGAGAGAGAGAGAGAGAGAGAGAGAGAGAGAGAGAGAGAGATCCTAGAGACATATATCACTTCAGTAGACAATCTGTGAGGATTAATGAGTTTAGAGAGGGAAAAGTCCTTTGAGCTCTAATGATTTAAAAAAAAAAAAAAAAAAAAAAAAGCCTTCATAGCTACTTTAGGAATTAAAACGATCAAGGTGAGAGGGTCAGGGATGAGGTCCCTACAGGAGACTATGACTTATTGAGGGGGAAGAACAAAAGCCCACGCTCTTTCTCTCCCTTCTTTCAAATTTCATATTAAATCCTTTTCTTCTCATTTCTATGACTACCATCCCCATTACCTCCCATGTGGATTACTATAAAATCAGCAAACTTGACAATCATTTATCAAGTGCAAAGCAGGTGCAGGGGGTGAGATAAAGGTTAGATGAGATGTGTCCCGGACTTTATGAAGCTTACAGCCTAGTAAAGAGAACCACCCATTGTTGTCATTACAGAAAGCCTTCCCTGATAAGTCCCAATCTGACTCCTATTGATCTATTTTTTCTTTGTGTGTATCTATTTATATGCATGACATATCCCCCTAGCAAAATGTAAACTTTCTGAAGGTAAGAATTGTTTTTGTCTTTCTTTATATCCCCAGTGCTTAGTCCAATGCTAAAATTGTAAGACTTATTACTCTTATTGTCTGCTTGATTCCATTCAGTCTAACATTCCCTTAGAGAGAGAATTCCTTTATTGTCTCATTTGATTCTCACAAAAGCCCTAGAAGAGGTGCTATGATTATCCCTATTTTACAGATTGAGAAACTGAGGCAGACAATGTTTAAGTGACTTTCCCAGGTCACAAAGCTGGTAAATATTTAATGCTGGATTCGAACTTAACCCTTCCTGCCTCCAGATCCAGCGCCTCATCCACTGTACTAAATTGTAGTTTTCTAACTCCTAATTGCAATTCTCTTCTCATTCCCTTAGAACTTATGTGTACTTATGGGCAAATTTTATTGATGGTAATATGCTAACAAAAACAACAATAATAAAATGCTTTAAAATTTGCAAAATGCTTTACAAATATTTCATTTTTATCCTCACAACAACCCTGTGAAGTACCAAAATTATTATTATCTCCATTTTACAGATGAGGAAACTGAAGCATATGGAGATTAATTAACTTGTCAAGGGTTACACAACTAGTAAGTGTCTGAGGCCATATTTGAACCCATGTCTTCCTGTCTCCACTTATAACCACCCATATTTTATTTATAAACTAATTGCAGACAAGGCATCTAGTCTATCTTGTTTTGTGATTTGTTCCAATGCACAAATAATAACTACTCATTTGTATAGCAATTAAGGAATTAGAAAACACTTTCCTAGATCCAACCCTTGAGTTAGGTAAGGAAAGTATTATTAACCCCATTTTACAGAAGAAAAATCTGAAGATCAAGAGATTACACACTTTGCTGGACCTGGAGGAAAGAAAACTTAGGTTAGAATTTTATCTCAGATCACTTTGAGCTCAAAATCTCTGGTCCTGTGATCCCAAGACCTGATCCATAAATCCAAGGTTAATCTGGCACTTGAACTGAGAGTCATTTCTATAGCTGGTGTGTATAATCTCAGTTTCTCTCTCCTGAGACTCAGGTGAGAGGCTTCTTTATTATCCTAGTAAAAGACATGGTTCATGAAGATAATCTCAGTACTGCATTTCTGAACCTGGAGGTTGAATTTGGGGGCAGATATGTCATAGCAAGCCATCAAATCCTAGACTTAATTACCTTAAAGCTTAGAAGAGCATGGTCAATAGAGTCTACTTTTTCCCCCAGGAGGAGGATGTGACTCTGAATGGCTTTCCAGAATTTCAGACTATTTGAGAGTATGCCTCCACTTTCTCTTCTGGTCCTTCACTATTCCTATGGAATCTGAGGGATGAGGCAGGGACTTGGAAAATGTTTCACTCTCTTATTTCGTTCTTTAATTCATTTATTCACTCACTCATCAAATATTTACTTAGACCCTATATTCCTAACACTGTGTTTGGTATCCTAAGTGATAAAAGAAATAAATTTCCCCTTCAAGGGGAAGAGACTAGTTGAAGAGATGACACACACCTAAACAACTGCAATACTAGGTAATATATAATAAGTTCATTAATTAATCCCCTTCTTCCGATTTCTGTGATCACCATCCTCATTACCTCCCATCTGCCCATCTGGATAACTATAAAATTAATAAATTTGACAATAATTTATTAAGTTCTAGGCAGGTTTAGAGGGAGGGTAAGGAGATACAGAGAGAGTTGTGAGGACAAAAATTGAATAAGACATGGCCCTTGACTTTATGGGGTTTACAGCCTGGTAAGGAGAATGATACATTGTTTAGTGATTTCAATCTGTCCAACTCTTCCCAATGCACTTTGAGTATCCTTAACAACGATGCTGGCATGGTTTGCTATTTCCTTCTCCAGCTCATTTTACAGAGGAGAAAACTGAGACAGAATCACACAGCTAGTAAGTATCTAAGACTGGATTTGAACTCAGGCCTTCCTGACTCCTGACCCAGCATTATGCCTTCTGTACCACCTAGCTGCCCTAATGACCCATTTACAATAGTTTATTATAACAAGAAACAATTCATATATGTACTGGAGACAGTAAGCACAGGGCTATGAAAAGTTATCAGCTGGAAATACAATGAAAAGCTTCATGAAGGAGAAAACATTTGAATTGTATTTTAAAGGATTGAAAGGGATTCAGCAGTTAAAGAAGAATAGGGAAGGTGTACCAAAAGTAGCTCCGTGACTCTGCTAAGAATGGTCTGAACAAAGGCAGAGAGAAAGAGCAAGACCCTTTCAGAGGACAAAGCGAAGTTTAGTTTGACCGGAGCATGGTGTGTGCATAGGAAAGTCCAATGAAATAAGGCTAGAAAGGGGGTACGTTGCCAGACGGAGGAGGGCCTAGAATGCCAGGGAGAGAGAATACCTACTGGGCAGGCAATGGAGAAGGAAGCACTGAATAGAGAGTGGGATGGTTAGATCTATACATAAGGAAGATTATTCAGTCAGTGATGTGAAGGATCTGGAGGGTGGAGAGTAGAGTGGAAGCAGAACAAAGGTGTTTATTTTGATATTCGAGTGAAAATAACAATGATAATATAGGGTTCTGGGCTTCCTCTGTTGGGCCCTGAGTTTTCCATTGACCAGCTTAATCCTTTCTGGATTCTAGGGGTTTGTGGCAGCTCATAAAAAGGGATGGGGGGCAGCAAAGTGGCCAAATGGATCAGTCAAGTCAGGGAAAAATTCACCTTTCTCAGTACAAATACAGCCTGATAGCTGTGTGATACTGGACAGTCTCTTAACCCTGTTTGCCTCAGTTTCCTCATCTGTAAAATGAGCTGGGGAAGGAAAATGGCAAAACTACTGCAGTATCTTTGCTAAGAAAATCTGAAATGGGGTCATGAAGAGTAGGACATAACTGAATGACTTAAGAAGTGATTTGCTGGAAGAAGGGTGACTTGCCTGAAGATTTGTATTCTGGCTACTTATTACCTGTGTGAAGTTGACAAGTTACTTCTCTTGATCTCAGGGACCTCATTTGTGACATGCTGAGGTTGAACTAGATGATTTTTAAGGTCCATTCTATTTATGGCCCTAAGCCCATCATCCAGACAGGTTCTTTCACTGGGGGAAAGTGCCTTTCATCAACAACAAAAGTAGTTCAAACAAATTTAGTCTAAATTCGGATCTGGCTTCAATAGCATGTATATCTGGGAAACTCACCTCTCTTTCTCTCTCTCTCTCTCTCTCTCCTCTCTCTCTCTCTCTCTCTCTCTTCTCTCTCTCTCTCTCTCTCTCTCTCTCTCTCTCTCTCCTCTCTCTCTCTCTCTCTCTCTCTCTCTCCCCCTCCCCTTTAATTTCTATTAAATGGAGATAATTTTACTTGCCTACTTCAGGAAATTCTTATGGAGAAGGTGCTTTTAGAATTTTCAAGGGTCTTCTAAATAAGGTTTAATTACTACTCCAGGGGTCTGCAGGGCTGCCCTCTCCTCGAAGCATCGGAACACTATTGTGCAGGCCCATTGATTTTCACTGGACAACGCAAGCTCCTTGAGGGCAAAACCTGTTCTTCTTTTGGTCTTTGCATCTGCAGCTCCCAGAGCAGGGTAGGCACCTAATAAATGTATGTGAGATGTTGACTGGCAGCATCACGACCCATCACCATCCATCTGTCGTGTGTGTGTGTGTGTGTGTGTGTCTGTGTGTCAGTGTGTGTGTGTGTGTGTGTGTGTGTCTGTGTCTGTGTGTCTGTGTGTGTCTGTGTGTGTGTGTCTGTGTGCTGGGGGGCTCTGGCACCCGAGGAGTTAAGACGGCAGAGGCGGTGCGGGCGGTGGGTGGTGAAACGCGCAGGCCGGGAGGAGGGGAGACGGCGGGGCTGGGGAGGTTGAGAGCGAGGTGGGGAAGCGGGGGGCGGGGGGCGCGCGGGGAGCGCAGAGGGCCTGCTGCGTGCAATTACAAATGAGCCGCGAGCAGAGCGAGCGAGCCACAGTCTCCGTCCCGCCTGCCTCCAGACGAGGAGTGCGAAGGAGGAGCCGAGCCCTCGGGTTGGAGGGATCCGGGAGGAGCGGGAAGCCCCGAGGAGGGCGAGGGGAGCGGGCGGCCGGGACGAGCGGGGGTTGTTGTTCTGCCGCTGCTCTCCCTCCCTCCCCCAGCCCGCCCCCAGACCTGCTCCCGAGCAAACTCGGTCCCCGCGCCGGGGCCGGGACCACCACCCCCCGTCCTCGTGGCTGGATGCGAAGCGGGTGGGGGCGGGGGCGCCGAGCGGAGCCCGATCCCAGCCTGGAGCTGCGGGCTGCAGCCGATGTGCGTGCGTGCCCGTGGCGGGCGGCAGACGGGCGGATGACGGCGCTGCCCCGGGCCAGCGCGGCGGCGTTCCCAGGGTGAGTCCGCCGGGCTGGGGCGCTGCTGCCGCCGCCGCCGCTGGGCGAGGGCGCGGCGGGGGGCGGCCGGGGGGCTCGGCATCTTGCAGCTCCAGCTGGGGCTAGCCGAGGGAAGCGCAGCCGGGGAGCGGGGCGGGATCGGCAGCACTCGGATTCGGGGCTGAGGCGGCCGAGACCCCGGGGGTCGGGAGCTGGGAGCGCCCTCAGCCTCTGGGGTCCGGGCCCTGCGGACGGGGGGCTGACGGGCAGCTGGGGCTGATGCCGGGAGGAGGGAAGGATGGCTCGGGAGGAGGGGGAGGGGGAGAGGGAAAAGAGAGGCTGGTGGCAGGAGAGGAATAGAAAGCAGCCTCCTGGCTGCACAGACATTGACTGGGGGCTTGGCGAGGAGGTTGCGCCGGGGGTGGGTGGGGGAGATCGCTTGTTCTCGCGGATTAATTAACCCTCTGGAGTCTGGAACCTCCACAAACTGTTGCTTGGTTGGAAAGGGCTATCTGGACATCGGAAGACATTAAGGGGGAACTAGGGGAATAATGAGGGAGCTTGAAACAGCCGAAATGGACCACACTGGGAGGCGTCTGTCCTGGTTCTCAAGTGCCCGTGGAAGGAGCAGAGCGGCCTGTGTGTCGGTATCCGCCCGGGGCTGCCCGGAGAGAGGGTCCCCTTTCGGGCTGGGGCAGCCCCGGGAGGTGGGGTGGGATGGGGGTAGATGCGCTGTGTACGGCCTGGGAGAGGCCCTTCCTCTGCAGGAGGGCATAGAGGCCAGATGCCAAGCAGCAAAGCACCACCTCCGAGCTGGGTATTCTTGCACCCAGACGCCAGGGAGATGGGAAGCAAGCCAGCTACAGGTGGTCCATCTGCCCTAGGAGAGAGGGCGTCTTCCGACTTCCTCACTGGAGGGAGAGGAGCTAGTTCTGTGGGGAGGAGCCCCGGTTCAGGCTGGACTGGAGGAAGCCAGGTACTGGGGGTGGGAAAGTCCAAGGGACAGGGCCCGAGTGGACGGTGACCCCAATTCTTCCTTCTGCCTCTGCTGCTACCCATCCTCCCTGGACCAAAATAAGCAAGGAGACTGTCAGCTGGGCTTTATGCTCTGCTCCTCAGGCTGCCTGCCGCAGCAGTTCCCATCTGTTGGAGCCAACGCAGCTTCTAATTGGGTGGCTGGCAGGGTCGGGAAAGTGGGGGGAAGGGGACCTGAGCACAGCTCTCATTTCTCTGAGATGAATGTGTCCCTTACGTGGATGGGCACACCTCCCCACCTGAGAACCCCAAAGGGCCAGGTCAGCGTAACTGCCACCTTTTCCTAATATGGAGATGGACAGCATCTCTCGCCACCATCATCCTCATAGTCTGCACACACTGGACTCCTCGGGTTCCTGGGTCCTGTGCCAGGCTCAGTCTCCCTTCTTGCCTCCCCTTATCCTGAACTAAGGAGCAAAGGCCAACTCTCACAGGTCCCTCTGGAAGTTAATGCCCACATTGGGGAGGGGGGCTGTACACAGGGCCTTAG
Source organism: Sminthopsis crassicaudata (assembly GCF_048593235.1). Classification (NCBI taxonomy): domain Eukaryota; kingdom Metazoa; phylum Chordata; class Mammalia; order Dasyuromorphia; family Dasyuridae; genus Sminthopsis; species Sminthopsis crassicaudata. The sequence continues at coordinate 100,594,884 of NC_133620.1, read as the reverse complement.
GGCTCCCTTTGCCTATGGGCAGTACTGTGCCTGTACCAGGAAAAGTCACAAATGAGTAAGCTGACCTGCTTTCATGCCCAGGAGGCTTGATCAGTAAAAACATGGAGGGAGAGGAACAGAAGCAGGAATACAAGACTCAGCTGGCAGAACCCAGGAGTGAGCTTCAGACCAGCTACCATCAAGTTCTGGACATTTGCAAGTCTTAGGCCTGTCAGCCCCTGGAAGAAAACTGCTAACTGCTGAAGGAGAAAGGACTTCTCTATTTCCTGGCTTGGAGGAGGAGACTTTAGCCTAGGCTAGGATGCCAAGTGAGGTGGGCGTTTAGTTCTTTGAAGCTATAATCCTTCTGAGGACATAAATGGGGGGGTTGGATCTCTGTGTCTTAAGTATTAAGAATTACTGAGCTTTGGGCCCCTGAAAACCTCTGTCTCTGCATCCTTTCTATCCCCATGGATTGAAGAGGACCCTAAATGAATAAGAAAACTCAGATCACAGCTTGGATAAAGTTCATTCAGGTTGGAAACAATGCCTTTCATTTCTCAGTCTCCTGATCTGTCCTCTTTCTCCCATCTCCATTCTTTGCCTTTTCTCTCCCTTTCTCCCTGCCACCTCACTGGTTCATATCTCTCTTCTTCCCTTTCCCTGAAGCTTTACTTACTTTATCTCTGCTCCAGAGTTCCCTTCATCCTGTCTCTTCTGCAAAGTGCAGTTTGAACCACAGACCAGTCATGGAAATGATGCTTCCCCAAACATCCTGACTGTTGACTTTGCCGACTCTCCTTTGTTAGAAAGACCCTGCATTTCCCTGAACTCTTCCCGCTCCATCTCTGCTACTTACCTCCAGCCTCTGCAACTTGCTTCATTTGAAAGCAAACACAATTCATTGGCTTTTAAAAATTCATTTTTTGCCCCTATTTCCATCTGCTTCCTTCTCCCAGGCAGTTCCATGCCAGTATCTGGGCTTCTGGGCAACTCCAGTTATGCCCATAAACCTCTTAAGACTCCCAAGAGAAGGAGAGAGAAAGCATTGGAAAAAAAGATAGAGTATGGTTCTCATTACAACATCTGGGTTGTTTTTTGACAGGGGACTAGTCGCTGCGCAACCTGAGAGATCTCAGAAAAATTGTCCCCTTCAGAAGCTTTGCTACTAGGTAACTAGGAGCCAGTCTTTTTACCTCTTTTTCTCAAAATCAGAACTGGGGGGGAGGGGAAGGGTAGGCAAGAACTATAGGATTCTTTCACTCTAAAAAAAATTTAATTTTAAAATTTAGACTCCACTGGAGGTTTTTTGATCCAGAACTGAGGAGACAGGGCTGAGGTGTAAGAGGTGTAGGAGGGCTGGTCCAGAGGGTGGCTTGTCTGGCTAGGATGGAGCCTGGGTATGATATGCACCAGAATTGGTAGCCATCCAGCCACACCTTCTATCTAAAACCACCCTGTTCCCTCCAGCCCTTAGCTATTGCTTTTTCCTCTGAACTCATGGTATTTGGTGTCATCTGGAACTTAAGAAACATGCTACCTTGTGATGGCTGCGGTTTCCTGTTATTAGTTAACTTTTTTAATTATTTATTTCTTCTTATGTGAGCCTTGCCACCCAGATTTAGCTCTTCAAGGTCAAAGACTGTGTGCTATTCTCTTCTGTGTCTTCCAGAGCACCCAGTATATTCATAGGACACTGTAGGAACTCAATAAATATTTATTTGAGTGACTAAGTTCTTTCAGCTGCCTAGGAATCAGAGAAGGTTCCTAGAGAGGTTGACACCTGAGTAAATTATGAGCGAGGCAAGGTAGGGAAGATAGTGGACAAGAGAAGCCAATGTTTACTTGTAGGTAACATGCACCATTTAGTAGTTTATCAAATCATGCAGGCCCACTGTGTGCAAGAGGTCCCTGTGGACAAAAAGATAAATAAGGCTTGATTTCTGCCCTATTGCATACCATAAGGTCTAGTAGGAAGACAAGGATATGTAGGTAACTAAATACAATTGAAAATGCAATAAATGGGAGAGAAGAGGTGCAAACAGAATCAGAGAATTTAATAATTGTTGTGAGACATTTTAGAAGTAGAGATCACTTAAAAAGGCCACTTCTAGCAGTATGGATTAAGGCTTGCATACCCAGTTCTGTTCCTCTCCTTCCAGCGTTTTACTAACTAATGCTCCTGGGAATAAAAGCAGGTTACTTACTCACTCACCTATAGCTTTTCCTGGTACAGGCACAGTATTGTTTATAGGCAAAGGGAACCCCAATGTCCTGCATACAATCCCCTCCTCCATGCTGGCATTAACTTCCAGAGGGACCTATGGAGGATGCCCCTGCCCACTAGCTCAGAACAAGGGACAGTATTATGCCCCCAACTTTCTCCAACAAGAAGGTAAAAGGAGAGACCAAGTAAGGCCCAGAAACCCAGGAGCCAGACTAGTGAAAATGATGGTGGCGATAGATACTGCCCATCTCCACCCTGGGAATCCACCTAATCCAGCCCAGATCTGAAAGGAATCTCCACTATAACCTCCCTAACAAGCAGTCATCAGCTTCTGCTTGAAGACTGTCAAGGATGGAAAAGCTAATCTCCAGAGGCAGCAGCCAATTTTTTTTTCTTTTAATTTTTTTTTTTTGGACAGAGTTAATTGTTTTTCCTGCCATCAAGTCTAAATATGCTTCATTGCTCTTAGTTTGAGTAAGTCTAATCCCCCTTGCCCTGGAATGGTCCTTAACTGAAGACAGCTACCTCACATCCTCCTTTGAGTCTTCTCTTGGCTAAATGTCCCCAGCTCCTTCAGTTTGACACAGACAAGAGATTCAGACCCTTCCCCATCCCAGTGGTTGTGGAAAAGAAATGGGATTTGTTTAGTTTGTTCTCAGACATTAGGATTTGGAGGAGAAGGGGAGAGAGTACAGAGAGGCAGATTTCACTGAAAGAAAAAACTGCCCCAATGGGTAAGTGTAGAGTTGTTCTCCATTGCTAGAAGTCTTAAATTGGCAGCTGCGTGTCTGTTTGGAACACCATGAAACCTAACCATTTTTGTGGTCTGGTCACGTCTGGCTCTTCATAACCCATTTGGGGTTTTCTTGGCCAGCGACACTGGAGTGGTTCGCCATTTCCTTCTTCAGTTCATTTTACAAATGAGGAAATTCAGGGAAACAGGGTGAAGTGACTTGCCCAGGTTCACACAGCTAGTGTATGTCTGAGGCTGGATTTGAATTCAGGACATCCTGATTCCAGGTCCAGTGCCTTTTCCACTCTGCCACCTAGTGGCCCAAGAGTTAATCATCACTATCATTTATATAAGTGTTTTAAGATTTGCAAAGCACTTTACAAATACTTTATTTTATCTTCACAATACCTGGGAGGTGAGTATTATTATTATTACCATTATTATTATTTCCATTTTACACTTAAGAAAACTCATGCTAGGCAGAAATTAAATGGCTTGCCCGGGATCACACAGGTGGTAAGTGTTGGAAGCTGGATTTGAACTCGGGTCTGGTGCTCTAATCATTGTACGGAAGAGATCCTTACTCATGTAGAGGTTACACTAAATAACTTCTAAGGATCCTTTTCATCTCTGAGAGTTTATGATTTCCTAATTCTAAAGTAGAGAAACAGATAAAGGAATAGAAGCTGAGGGAATGGGGAGGGAAAGAAAAACAATAGTGAAGAATGAAGGAAATATGCATTTATTAAGCTCCTACTATGTGTTCTATGAATATTATTTCTTTTGCCTTTACAGCAACCCATGAGGCAGGAGTATTGTCCCCATTTTACAGATGAGGAAACTAAGGCGATAGAGGTGACTCACTTAGGATCACAAACTTAGTATGAAGCTAGATCTGAATTCCTGCTGCAGACCCAGTATTCTCCTCATTATGCCCCCACTGAAGAAGAGATAGAAAGAGAAAAGCTGAAGTGTGTGAGGGGGGAAGTAAGGGGCCAAATAATGCAAATAAAGAAATAAGATTTAATAAAAAGTCAGAGAAACAAAAAAGAAAAGGGGGAGGAGGCAGAGAAGGGTGAAAGACAGCCTATCTTTGAGGTAGAATATGACAGAGAACAAATAAAATGTGTACCAGACCTTCTGAGAGCTGGAATCCTTCTAGCCTTGGCTTTATTTCCCCACCAATGAACACAGTGCCTAGTAAACAGCAAGGATTTAATACATGCTTCTTGCTTCCTTGTTTGGTTCTGTTTTGTTCCTCGTAGATTATTAAAGTTGTGGAATATTAACTGAGTGCTCACAACCTGCCCCACCATGAATGACATAGCTATTGTTTTTCATATACTGTTGATGATATTTTCCTCCTTCCATTTGCCATCAGTAGGTTGTGAGCTTAGAGATGTTTTGTTTTTTTTCCCAATGGCAGTGATGGGTGGGCCTAAGCCATCCATACACTAATGGGCTGACTGGGGGTATGATCTTTGGTCATGAAGCAGTTTTTTATCTGTGCAAAAAAATCCAAAACCAAACCTGGTCCCTATAGGGATGGAAATTGTGGCCTTGATCTCATTAGCATAATGTTCTAACCAGCTTAAAAAACAAATGGGCACTGTACCAAAGCCAGACATAGCATAACCCCTGTCCACTGGCTGCTGACATTCCAACAGGGCCCAGCAGAGAAGCAGCCATTTAGAAAGCTTGCTCTTTGAATTAAATTTGGACTTGAGGTTTTCTTCTCCCTCCCCAGTTTAATAGGCTTGAAGCAAGTTCCTGGAGGTTGAGATTAGTGGAGAGCTACATGGTGAATTGGGTGGAAGGGTCCTGGCCCAGAGTCAGGAAATCTGAGTTCAAAGTCAGCCTCAGATACCTACTAGTTGAGTGAACCCAGGCAAGTCACTTAAGCCCATTTACCTCAGTTTCCTCATCTGTAAAACCAGTTGCAGGAGGAAATAGCAAACTACTCTGATATCTTTGCCAAGAAAATCCCTAAATGGGGTCACGAAGTCGGACATGACTGACATGACTGAAGGCAACAACAAATATCTCTTAAGCCCTGATTCTACAATGCCATAGGAGTTAAGGCACTGAACAAATATCTCTCAAGTCCTGACTCTCTAGTGCTATAGGAGTTAAGGCACTGATTCTGAATTTTAGATCCTCCCCACTATGCTCCAGACGGAGCCTTAGAGTCCTTGAGGAGATAGGGCCATCTGAAGGTCATCATCTCTCTTCTCCCCTTCTCCAGGAGGAAGCTTACTCCTTACAGGCAGATAATTGTCTTTCTCCTCCTTGGAGGTCTGTGGAGTGGAAGATGCTATAAATTCCTTCTGTCACCTAGTCCAGAAATTTACAAGCTTAGTTGAGAGAATTTTTCCTCTTATCTTACCCAAACCCCTTTGGGGGCATGTGAGAGATCATCAAGTTATAGATTTTAGCATTAGAGACCATCTCATCCAACCTTTTCCTTCTACATATACAGAAACTGAGATCAGGAGGGAAAGTTCATACAAACCAGACACATTCTCAGAGCATGAGACCAAATACAGATAAATGACTTGGGGACAAATTTGTAAGGGTTGGGGGTCACTTTGGGTTTCAGGCTCAACAAAATACCAGGCTCATTGTCTTGGGGCAAAGAAGTGGAATTTTTTCATTTTTACACATGTCTCAAAAGTCAGATCCTTCAGGAAGAATATTATGAAGAGAAAAGGGCAGAAATTGTTAGGCATCTCGCTTTTCCTTAGGTCCCACAGGAACAGTAGGTCTGTCTAATCTGATGCTTTCAAGACAAAAAAAAAGGGGGGGGGTTGGAGAGAAAGGAGGAAGAGGGAAGAAAGGCAGCCAACAGGAAAGGTTATGTTTCTTTAAAGTGGCTCTCAAAATGAGCCTTCAGAGGGGAGTGATAAAAGCGAAAAACTTTGGTCTAAAAGAGCGGAGGAGGTGAGAATGTTCACAGGAGGGTGACCGATGGGGGGGGGGGTGTCCAATGCCAGGGAGTGCTGGAGTTAGCCATTGAGGGTTTTTCAGCCCTTCTGGCTTCTGTACATATAATTTAATCATCAGAAGGCACTCTGGGTTTGGGTCTCCACCGACCCCTGTGGGATCTTGTCCATTGCCACCAAGGAGAAAAGTCTAGAATCCTAGAACTGGATGAGAGCTAAAGCAGCAAGTTGATACAGTGGACCAGAACTCAAGACTCCCAACTGAGTTCAAATCCAGCCTTAAATGCTTGTTAGCTCAGTGATCCTCAGCTTAACCACTTAGCCTCTCTTTGCCTCAGTTTCCTTGATTGTAAAATGGGAATACTAATAGCATTTAATCTCCCAGAGTTGTTGTGAGGATGAAATAAAATACTTATAAAGAATTCAACATTGCACCTGCCATATAGTAGATGCTTAATAATTGCTTGTTCCTTTGCCTCTGAATAGGACTGCTTCCTCATTCATCTCAGGTGTGCTATGGAGATTGAGGACTCTTGTTCTCTAAGATCTTTGAAATCCTCTTTAATTAAAATTTTTTTAAATAAATGAAAATCTGCCTTCTTTCTCTCCCACCTGTCCTCCCAGGCCCAACTTCTATATAAAGGGGGGGGGAAACCTGTTGTGAAGATTTAATAGCCAAATAAAATGAATTCCTATATTGGTGATGTACAGAAAAAATCACTCTGACCTTGAAAATGAGGTTATTTCCTCAATTCATTTCAACTATTTAAGCACTTGCTACATACTAGATACTATGTTAGGGGCTGAGGATACAAAGACAAAAATGCAGGGCAGTCCTGCCCTCAAACAGCTTACATTCTTCTGAAAGCCACACTCTGAGGAAGAATCCAATTTGAGGGTTCCTCCAAAAGAGAAAGCCATGATTTTTTTGTCTGCATCAGTGCTATGGGGGGATACAGAACTATAAGTCATAGGTCATGTCCTTGAGGGATTTATGAAGTGCTGGGACAGAGAAACTCTTTACTTATGAGAGACTGCAGCCAAATAATGCATATGATTATAGGATAACATAGTATAGACGTTCCCAGAAGTCAGAGAAGGGAGAGATCAGTGAGGGTTAAAGTATCAGAGAAACCATCATGAAGGACATAAACCTTGAAGGGGGCCTTGGATAGTCAAAGAAAAGCCAGAAGGGTACTTGAGGTAAGGAAAGAGCAGGAACAAAGGCTGGAGGGAAACATGGGTATGATCCATGTGAGGAACAATCAGGAGAGTAGCAGAGCAGAGGGTCCTTGTTGGGGAACCCAGGGAATTTAAGCATCAAATGAGATAATGTTTGCAAAAAATGCTTTGTCAGCCTTAAAGCAGCATATGTGTGAGTGGCAGTTACATTATTTGTAATGATTAAGGCTGGATAGACTGGGTGGGACTGCGTCATAGAAGGTCTTGCTCTGCCCTCTGTGGAGCTGGAGAGCCAGCCATCACCCTTTGTAGAATAACCCTTCAGAGACCTGGAGAGCTTATTAAATGCCACCCCCACCCCTCCCGTGATTCTTTGCCAGATCAAATGATTCCTGTTCTTTTAACCTCTCTTCCTCAGTCCCATTTTCTAGCACTCTAATCATTTCCATAATTCTCCTTTAGGACCATCTCTATTGCTGCCTTAATGGGTTGCTGTCTGCTCCACGCCTCTCTCTCCCCTTGAGCCAAAGCTCACCTCTTCGGGCTCCAGACCTCCAGAGTTCCCTGGGGAAGCATTTTGATGCCAAATAGCCATATTGCTTCTCTCTCACCCTATCTCCTTTCCTGTCACTTCCACAGAGTTCCTCCTTGGCCATTAAGTCCCAGGGCCAGTCAGACAGTTCGATTTTAAATGAACTAGAAATGAATTCACTGAGAATGAATAGACCCCTTCACCCATGAAGGGCAAATCCCTTCCTTCCCATGGGGGAATCAGTGCTGGCAACTCCAACTCACAGACTTGGGCTGTCCCTGGGGCTGGGCTAGGGAGGTTCACTCAGAGACCAGACTGACTTTGCCACCTTTGGCTCCAGATCACTCACTTTCCTTCCTCTGGATCCAGACAGGTGCCTAGGAGTTGGCTGAGCTGAGGGCACGATATGGCATTGGTCTCTTGGGACATCTGAGTCATCAAGCAGACAGGAGGCAAAGGGGCTGATTGTCCCCATGGCTTTTCTTAGTGTACAGAAAAAAGCCCATTTCTTTTTCTTTAATTCATTTTGCCTTATATAGAGAAGGCAGCAGACACAAGCAGAGAGATCTCATCTCATCCAGCCTTCTCTTAAACACCTTCAGTGATAGACAACTCACTAGCAATATGGGATTTGGAAAAAAATCATCTAAGTTTATATCCTGGATCTGCCTATCTGTTGACTTTGTTCATTTCTTTGTGCCTCAGTTTCCTCAACTGTAAAATGAAAAGATTAGACCAGATGACCTTTGAAGTCCCTCCCAACTCCATAGCAATAATCCTGTGACTTCATGGAACAGACATTTCCACTTTTGGTCAATCCTAGTAGATTGTGAGCTCCTTGAGATCAGGGACTGTCTTATCTCCCATTTTTGTTTCTCTAGCACTTAGCACATAGTAGGGACTTGGTAAATGTTTATTGATTCATTGCTTCTGTTGTTAGGATATTTTTCTTGTATGAAGATGAAAATGTCTTTCCTTGCCTTAGTCAATCAATAGTTATCATCCATTGCTTTTCTTTCTGCCCTTTAGGGCCAAGCAGAAGTCAACTAATTTCTCTTCCATGTGACAGTCCTTCGTATATTTGAACAGAATTGTGCCTCATATAAGTCTTCCATTCTCCAGGCTGAATATCCTCTCTATTTTAGCTGATCCATATATGGATCAGAGAAAGTCCATAGAAAAGAACTTACTTTGCTTCAGTTCATATAACTGGCACTGTGGATAGAACCTAAATCTCCAGTCTTTTCTCAGTCTGTTTCTACTTTCCAGGAAAATGGTGCTAAGAGCATCTTCTGTATTCAAGACTAAGAGTATGCTGGCTGAAGGAATGAATTAAATGAGCATCTACTAAGTGCTTACTATGTACCAGGCACTATGCTAAGCTCTGGAGAGTTGAATGTAAAATTGAGACAATACCTCCCTTCAAGAAGTTCATGTTCATATTAGAATTAGACTTTGAAAAAGATGATATGTTTTGAAGAGCGGAGATCAGAGAGCAGAACTTTGGACAGGGAAATCACAGCAATGGTGACCAAAGTCATAAGATGATTGAGCCACATATCAATCATTCAGTAAGCATTTATTAAGTGCCTACTGTGTGTCAGGCACTATGCTAAGTGCTGGGGATATAAAAAGTCCTTGCTCTCAGTGACATCACAATCTAATGGGGAGACAGCAACAAATATATACAGATAAGGATGTGTGTTCTTTCCAAAAAGAGCAGTGTTAATTTGATTATTGTTTCCAGAATATAAGAGGTAGAAATTGGGAGGCAAGGGTGTTAAGGAGATGGCTAGAGTTCTTTTTGCTTAAAATTGAGGTTCATCAATAAGGAACAGAGGACTCCAGAGTGGGTGCTCAATTGGTCCCATTTGGAGGAAAAGGAGTGGTGAAGTAATATTATGCAGAGATGGTTATGATGCATAAGGAAAGACTTGTAAAGATACTATCCCCAGACCCCAATCAAATTTCATCTTTTCTTTTTCAAATTTAGGGGTATCTTCTTCCAAGTCCCAAATTAGGATTGGGTAAAATTTCATGAATTTGAGATGTGACATAGTGAACAGAGTGACCTGGAGACAGGAAGTCTTGAGTTCAAATCCTGTCTCATGCTTAAGAGCAAGTCATTTAACCTGTTTCCTAATCTTTAAAAATGAGGATAATAATAGCACCTACTCTGAAAGACTTTGAAAATAAAATGAAACTATATGTATATAGACCTGCAGCTTTATTTGTGGGCTGGTGTTAGGCAGAATGGGCACAGGGGACTCTGCCACCCCCTCTTCTTCTGTGTGTGTGTGAATATATATATATATATATATATATATATATATATATATATATATATATATGTCAAATCATGAGAGGAAAAGGTGGAATATCTGCTGCATTTACCAGTCTGTCAGTCACTCTGAGATTTTGGAGGAAAAGAGGATCCAGAGACAATCCTTAGGCTGAGGGCATTCTTGGTCTGAACAGAGAAACAGCTTTTTCTCTCCCTTTCTCCCTTTCCTTCCTCCTCCTCCTCCTCCTCCTCCTCCTCCTTCTCTCTCTCTCTCTCTCTCTCTCTCTCTCTCTCTCTCTCTCTCTCTCTCTCTCTCTCTCTCTCTCTCTCTTTCTCTCTCTCTCTCTCTTCTCTCTCTCTCTCTCTCTCTCTCTCTCTCTCTCTCTCTCTCTCTCTCTCTCTCTCTCTCTCTGTCTCTTGTCTCTCTCTCTTTCTCACATACAAACACACACACAAATATTCTCTGCCACACATATCCATACATTCTCACACAAACATTCTCTCAGACACATTCTTGCTCTCATAGTCACACATATAAAATTCACACATTCTCACACTCACATACACATATTCTCCCACACACAGTCTCTCTCTCACACACTCACATACACACATATCCTCTCACACATACTCTCTCAGAGGCACAATATGCTCTCACACAGTCACACACACTCACACACAGTCACATATACTCTCACACAGACATTCCCGTGCACACATATTCTCATACACATTCTCTCTCTTATATACACACACTCACATACACATGTTCTGTCTCACACACTCACATGCATATATACTTTGTCTCAGACACACACTCACATATGTACTTTCACACACAGAGACATATTCATACACCCCCACACACATTCTCTCTCTCTCTCTCTCTCTCTCTCTCTCTCTCTCTCTCTCTCTCTCTCTCTGTCTCTGTCTCTGTCTCTGTCTCTGTCTCTCTCTCTCTCTCTCTCTCTCTCTCTCTCTCTCTCTCTCTCTCTCACACACACACACACACACACACACACACACACACACACACACACACGAGATGAAGCACAGACATACAAGATCATGAGATCACAGACTGAGAGCAGGGAGGGACATCCTAGTTCTTCCTTAGGGAACCAGAGTTGCTAAGTGACTTGCCCAGGATCACACAAGTAAGTACCACCCCAGGCAGATTCAAAGGCAGTTCTTCCTGACTCTAAGCCCTGTATCATCCTTTTCTGGATCATATAAAATCCCTATCTCACCTCTCCATCCCAACCAGAACAACCTAAATCTGTATTCTTACTTCTTTGTCATCCCCTGCTCCCACCAAAGACCCTGATTACTGAGTTAGCTTCAGGAGAAAAAGACAAGGAAGTCAAGTGGAAGAATCTGAAAGAACTTTAAGGATCATCTCTTCTGACCCAGTTATTTTACAGATAAGTAAACTGAGGCCATAGCAGGAGAACTTACTTGCTCAAGGTTCACATGGCCAGTTAGTATCAGAGATAGGAACAGAACCTAGTACCACTGTCTCCTGGTGCATTGTCCTTCCGATTTCTCATCTCTCTAAGGTCCATTAAGGTACCGTCACCTGAGATGCCCCTAGAGCCCAGTTCTGCTTCTTGGACTCACTGTTCTTCAGTCTTATCCCATTCTCTCTTCTCCCCACCCCCAGGGTGGGCATCCAGACCGATCCTCAAGGCTTCCTCTGCAGAAGAGGTATAGAATGGATTGCATAGACTGACATTATGGAAACAGCCTCCTCTGAGGTCCCTGCGACAGGAGAGAAGCTGGCACGATGGCTTTGGGCTTCGTGCCACCTTCCCATCCCCCGCTGGCTCCCAGAGCCTGAGCTGACATTTATCAAGTCTAACAAGCCGATGATGGGCAGAGGCGGGGAAGGAGGAACGACGCAGAAGAGGGGGGGTGGCAGCATCCCCCCATGCCCACTCTGCCTGGCGCCAGCCCACAGATAAGGCTGGCAGTCTGGTGGGCTCCACTTTATCTCTCCCTTGCACGGCACTGTAGCCTGCCTCAGCTCTAGGTACTGCACACCTGAGCCCGCCGGCCCAGCCTGCTGGGGCTTGCCAGCTCCCAGTGTCGGTCTCCATGGCAACCCCACATTTGCAGCTCCAGTTTCTAATGACTTATTGGCATGTGTGGTGATTTGCAGAGCTTGGCAGCCCAAGATGGGGAATCAGGGCGGATGGCAGGGGGTGGGAAGAGTATTGAGCTTTAGGAGAGGGGCAAGAGTAGAGGGAGCTTACTAGTTCCCTCCCACCCCTCATCTATCCCCCCATTAACCTTCTTACTAACTACAGAAAATAAAACAACTTTTCTCCACCTTGGCCCTGCCTTCCCTTGATGTAGCCACCAGGAAGAGATAGATGGATGGATGGATGGATGGATAGATGGATGGATGGATGAACAGACAAAACGAGATTGGCAAAACATTTTAATGTTTTTTTTTTCTTTATGTGCCAAGTACTGTGCTGCATTCTTGGGATAAGGATATAAGGAATAATCGGAATAATCACACTTTCATGTTTCTTTGGACATTTTCTATATGATATACGTTTATTGTGCAGCTTTTGTCTGAAATCCTTAGTTTATAAATTCCTTAAAAGCAGGGACTCGCTTGTTTCATTTTTGTATTACCAGAACATTGAATATAGTAGGCATTTAATAAATGTTTGAACTGGGAGAAAAAAGATATGAGGGAACAATTCAGTCTCTACTTTCAAAGGGCATACATTCCAAGGGAAGGAGATAATATGTTTAAAAGTGCTGAAAATCTGGAGGTGGGAAGAGTCCCCAGCAGAGGGGCATAGAGAGGATACTTCAGGAAATTAGAGTGAGGTGGACAAGAATGCAGGGCAGAGGCATAAATGTGCCTTTAACTAGCTTTATTCTTGACTTCTAGCCACCTGAAGCCCCCTCTTCTGCTCCTTGGGTCCTAACTCAGTCTGCCTTTTAAGGCACTGAAGGCATTCAACTCATTCAGCCAGCCCAGGCAGAATGGAGCACAATGAAAATGGAGAATTGGACAAACCCTGCAAATTATCTGCTCTATATAACATCATGGGAGGGAAGTGGAGGCTGGATCTTGGAGAAAGTCAAAGACAAAGAGAATAGCAAACATACCTTACTTTGTTCTAAGATGCAGCTTCTTAAGTTGTGCACTGTGACCCCATATGGGTTCTCATAACTGAAATAATAGTGGAGGTTCCAAAATTATAATTTATAATAAGAAACTAATTTTCTTGTATACTATTTCATATATCTTTGTACATGGGGTCACATAAAAATTTCTCAGGGAAAAAGTTTAAGACACTCGGTTCTAAGGGACGCCTTTCTCTGGTAGATACTCAACCCCTAAACTTTTTTTCTCCTAGGGCAGTGGGGCTCATAGAAACCATCAGTGTCATGCTAAAGTCTTCTTGTACAGGACTTCCCTTCATTGTGCAGTTTGCCTCTGTCTCAGAGCGCCTTTGGATTTGGTCAACACTTTGTTTTCCAAATGGATAACCAGAACAGGTTTGCAAAATGCTTTACATGTATTATCTCATTTAATTCTCACAATCATGAGATGGGGACTATTACCATTATCATCATTATTATTATTTTATACTTAAGAAAACAGGCAAGGCTGAGAAATATTAAGTGATTTACCCAAAGTTACACAGTTAATAAGCATCAAAAAGTAGGATTTGAACTCAGATGAGTGCTCTATCAGGAAATCATTGGTGGGGGTCTTTACCAAATAATGGATGATGCAAAAAAGGAAAAACTATCAGCCTCAAGAAGCCATTGAGGGATTTTCTTATTCATTGATCAGACATTGGCCTTCATTCATTCTTTCCTTTCAATAAAGATTTATTGATTAACATCTATGGGTAAGACACAGTGTTAGGTGCTTTGGCCTGCATCAGAAGGGCCAGAATTAAAATAGTGGGACATACTTGAATACACAGCAGCTGATGGTGAGAGGAGATGACTTTGAAGGAGGCTGGATGTTAGGAATGGGAGAAGGGGGAAAATGACACCACATTAAATGTTTGCTGTGCTTTATCCATACATTGATCATTGAGAGCTGGAGGGAATATCTTCACTCCCAAAAGGTCTGGAGCAAATGCTGAGAAACAAGATGAAATCTTACCTTTGGAGATTTGGGGGTGGAGTGGGAGTAGAAGGGTAGACCAAAATCTCATAAGTTCTTTTCCATGTCCTCTACTCCCTCCCCAAGTTGTCCCTTCATCTCCCTCAGACTGGGGATGAGTGTGGAGTCAAGAGCGCTGTAGCTGGTGTGAAGGGAGTAGGTAGCTAGACATCCCAACCTGGTCAGGGAACATCACTGAAGATGCTCTGAACCCCTTCTCCATTTGCCAGCAGAGCTTTCCATATTCCTCCCCAGGCCAGAGGACAAATTAGAATGTATCCTGTCTGGGAAAGCAGAGCCAGCAGTGCATCAGGAAAGCCACAGGAGCCAGGGATAGATGGAAATAAGGTAGCAGCTTTTTTCTGTAGTTTGCTAGTTTCCGTAGTGTGTGTGTGACCTAGGCAGTCTTCCATCAGAGGGCATCATCTTCTGGACCTGTGCCTAATGCTAAGCAATAGCTGCCACCTGATGCTCAGGAGAGAAATAAAACCAGGAAGACCCTCCTGGAGTACTGCTGTACTAGGAGAGGTGGGAGGGAGAAAGGGAGCAGGGAGAGATCTGGCTATCCCTTCCTGCTAGCAGACAGATGTCTATCTTGGAGCAGAAGGCAGCTATATTGCCTCACATAGGAAGAATAAAGTGGAGACCACCAGACTGGCAGCCTTAGCTGTTTATTCTCCCGCTGCTTTCTCCCAAAACAGCACCACAAAGATTCTAACTCCTTTTACCTTCTTTCTTTAATATCATCTGTCACCTTGGAGACCAAACTGCCCTGGAAAAGGTGGAGGTAGTTGTGTATTGGGGGGGGATGGGGAGGAGGGTGGAGGTGGAGAAGATGATTTCATCTGCAAGGTGCTCAGGTTAAAAAATATATCTCTAATAGGGGGAAAAACTGAAGACCTAGATTGTTGTCCACGTGGCTGTGATAATGAGCTGGCACGATGCTAGTTGCCTTTCTCTTACAATCCCTTATAAATGCTGCTCACTGTGTTGTATAGCAGATGGAATGATGAGCTTAGATTCAGGAGAATTTGGGTGCACAAATCCTGCTGCTTCTTCCACTTGCTATCAGTGTGGCCTTTGTGATCCTTAGTCAGTTCCCTGGAACTTATCTACTAAAACATAGCAAATGATTGTGATCTGCATTGGTGAGTGGGCCAGGTTATGAGCTGTGTTGGGGAAGGGTTTTCTCATGCTGGAAGTTTCCTCCCATTTCAGTGTATTTGTAAAGACTAGGGGTGACTGTACTTATCTCTAGTACCTTCCCTTGCCAGAGTTATTGTGAGCATCAAATAAGAAAATATAAAATGTTTTGCAAATCTTGATACACTACATAAATAAAAGCTGTCATCTCTAGAAAAAGAAACTAATGATGGGAACTTTCCACAGAAACTTATCTTAACCCCTCCCCAAACTGCTAGTGCCCTCCTCCTAAAAAATTAACATGAATTTTTTTAACTAATTGTGTATACGTTGTCTCTCCAATGGAATATAAGTTTTCTGAGAACAAGAATTGTTTTACTTTTTTTTTTCTTTATAGTCTCAACACCTTGCACAGTGCCTGGCACAGAGTAGGAATTTAATAAATGTTTACTAATTATTTAATTCCCTCCTCTTCTGACTTTTGATGTATCTTTTCCCTTTACTTTCCTCTCCCTTCCCCACATCCCCTCTTGATCCCCTACATTTTCTAAGGCAAATTTCTAGGTGTTTGATCAGGCAGGGCAGAATGCCAGAGAGATGTAACTAGGGTGGGTCAGTCAGGCATTTGCCCTAGAGTAAGGATTGAGATGGTTTTAAGAGCACTTCCTTTACTTCCTGTACATCCCTTTTTGTGACATTATATCTTCATCAGGGTGCTCCCTCCTATATTAGCCACTTAGTAATCTTGTGATGTCTTAGCTTGTGCTTCTTTTTTTTTTTTTTTAATTTTTTATTTTATTTTATAATTATAACATTTTTTGACAGTACATATGCATGGGTAATTTTTTACAACATTATCCCTTGCACTTACTTCTATTCAGATTTTTTCCCTTCCTCCCCCAACCCCCTCCCCCAGATGGCAAGCAGTCTTATATATGTTAAATATATTACAGTATAATTTAGATACAATATATGTGTGTAGAACCGAATTTTTTGTTGCACAGGAAGAATTGGATTCAGAAGGTAAAAATAACAGTTTACATTCATTTCCCAGTGTTCCTTTTCTGGATGTAGCTGGTTCTGTCCATCATTAATCAATTGGAATTGGATTAGATCTTCTCTATGTTGAAGAAATCCACTTCCATCAGCATACATCCTCGTACAGTATCATTGTTGAAGTGTATAATGATCTTCTGGTTCTGCTCGTTTCACTCAGCATCAGTTGATGTAAGTCTCTCCAAGCCTCTCTGTATTTCTCCTGTTGGTCATTTCTTATAGAACAATAATATTCCATAACATTCATATACCATAGTTTACCCAACCATTCTCCAATTGATGGACAACCATTCATCTTCCAGCTTCTAGCCACTATGAAAAGGGCTGCCACAAACATTTTGGCACATACAGGACCCTTTCCCTTCTCTAGTATTTCCTTGGGGTATAAGCCCAGTAGTAGTATGGCTGGGTCAAAGGGTATGCACATTTTGATAACTTTTTGGGCATAATTCCAGATTGCTCTCCAGAATGGTTGGATTCTTTCACAACTCCACCAACAATGCATCAGTGTCCCAGTTTTCCCACAGCCCCTCCAACATTCATCGTTATTTGTTCCTGTCATCTTAGCCAATCTGACAGGTGTGTAATGATACCTCAGAGTTGTCTTAATTTGCATTTCTCTGATCAATAGTGATTTGGAACACTCTTTCATATGAGTGGAAATAGTTTTAATTTCATCATCTGAAAATTGTCTGTTCATATCCTTTGATTAGCTTGTGCTTCTTAACCTGCATTCTGGCCCCCTAACCCAACTGAGTAATAAATTCTATCCCCTTCCTTAACCCAGCTATAGAAAAATCACTAATTATGCAAGGTAGACATCACTCAAGTTACCAATAGCAGCCCATATTTATGCAGAAGAGATATCAAATATCGGTGAATATGCACAGTGATGGAGGGGGAACTGTGAAATAGAAAATTCAAACAGTGCGTAATTAAAAATCATTTCTGTTTTGACCCTTCCTGGAAGCCCTGCTGTTGAGGGATATGGTATGAGGGGTTTGAATGCTTCAGTCGTTTGGCTGAGGGAGCACTTCCTGGGGCCAGAACGCCTTCAGCATCCTCCTCAGGGCTAGGCACAGAGTAAGTGGCCAGTGATTCCTTTTGACGGATACACTAGGCTTGTCTAGAGGCCCAGGTTATGCCGGGTGACAGGGTAAGATGCCTTACAATATATTAAAAGTGCTGCAGAGAATCTGGGGAAGAGAATAAGGAGCATCAAAGTTGACATGCACATCAGTATATTCATCCTCCTGCAGTCAGAGTCTATCCAGGTCTCATTTATTCCCAGACATAAGTGAGACCCATATGGATCTGGAAGAGCTCTCTGGATCATCAGACAGCTGGTAGCACAGAGGAGAAAGTGTTGCACTTGGAACCATGAGTCTGAATCCTGTCTCAGACTGGCTGTCGCCCCTGAACATGCTACTTAACCTTTGTTTACCTCAATTTCCTGTTAAATGGGGATAATAATAGCACCCACCTTCCAAGATTGTTATGAGGATCAAATGAGAGAACACAGGGAAAATGTTTTGCAAAGCTTAAAGCACTATATATAATTTTAAATATTATTATTATTAAAGCAATTAACACACATATATTAAGTCAGTTAAACACAGTGATTTGTGTAAGATGAAATGAAAACTTTAAATAACACCTAGATTTTTCTCTCAAGGTTATATAGTCTGGTAGAAGATGAAACTCATATACAAATAGCTATAATACACAAAATTAATTGATCATTGCAGTAGAGAATTACCAAAAAATATGTAATGTAATGTACAAAAAAAATGTAATATAATGTCCAAGAGGAAGAGTATTACTGAGTAGAAGAATGCCAAGGATGGGTGGGCATTTGAGCTTAACTTTAAAAACTTGATTAAACATGTGAAAATGGAAAAGGAGGGTCCTTCCATAGACCCTCTTTTCTTTTCCTTTTGATGAAAAAAAATGGTCCTTATGCCTTCCAAAGCTAGCCCTTCTGCAATATTCTTGATTTCATCTCCACCCACATCTCCTAACAGATTGCTCCTCAACTGTCACCTTTCTCAAATCTTCAATCTCCTATTATCTATTATCTACTCCCTTATCACTATACTTCCTATAAATAAGACCAAGCCTGCCCCATTCTGAAAAATTCCTTGCTAGACTCCTCCCTAGACCACCATTTCCTTACATTATTATCCTATTTATCTTCTACCTTTTTTTTGTTCATCTTAGAAAATGTTGTCTATCCTAATTACCTCCACTTCCTCTTTCACTCACTCTTCAGTCCTTTGTAGTCTGGCAGCCAACCTCATCACTCAATTATAATTGTTCTCTCCAAAGTAACCAATGATCTGTTAACTCCAAAATCTGATGGCCTTTTCTCAATCTTCATCCAATGTCTTGTTACATTTCACATTGCTGACTATTCCATCCCTCTGGAATCTCTCTCTTCTCCATTTTTATCATTCTGCTCTACTGTGATTTTCCTACCAATCTGACCTTTCCTTCTCAGTATCCTTTGGTGGCTCCTCATGCCATATTCCAAACTTTACTACTTTACTTTCCCTCTCAGTGACCTCAGCCCTGAGTTCTCTTAGTACTAAAACCAAAACTAGTCTTTGTTTTTCTCCTAAGCCTCAGGAGGGCATTTGTAATTGTTTGTTGCACATTTCAACCTGGATGTCCTGAATACAGCTCAAACTTAACATGCTCAAACCAGACCTAAACTTTACCCCTTTTCCAAAATCCCCCATTTTCTGAGGGGACTACCATTCTAACATTCACCAAAGTTAATAATTTTGGTGTAATCCTCATTCTCCCTCATCCTATGTATCTGGTCAGTTGTCAGATCTTATTTCTATTTGCACAAGACTGCTTATATACAACTCTTTCCTCACACACAACCACTGTGCATGTTCATTAATTCTTTCCTGTACTATTATGGCTGTCTCTTAATAAGTCTTTCCACCTCAAGTTTGCAATTTATTCTCCGTATAGCTACCAAAGTGATATTCTTAAAGCTCAGATCTGATCATGTTTTTTTTTCACTTAATATTATCTTATTTTTCCAAATACCCATAAAAATAGTTTTCAACATTCATTTTTGAAACACTTTAAGTTCCAAGTTTTTCTCCCTCCCTCTTTTTCCTTCCCCCTCCCCAAGACAAGTAATTTGATATAGGTTATACATGTACAATCACTTTAAACATATTTCCATATTAGTCATGTTGTGAAAGAAGACTTAGAACAAAAAGGGAAAAACAAGAAAAAAAGTGGAAAATAGTATGATTCAATCTGCATTCATATTTCCATACTTCTTTCTCTGGCTGTAGATGGCATTTTTCATCACAAATGTATTGGAATTGCCTCAGGTCACTATGGCTAAGAAGAGCTAAGTCTATCAAAGTTGATCATTGTACAATGTTGCTTTTATTGTGTACAATGTTTTCCTCATTCTGCTCACTTCACTCAACATCAATTCATGTAAGTCTTTCCAAATCTTTCTGAAATCAACCTGCTTATTTCTTATAATAGCACAGTAATATTGTTACATTCATATAATAGAGTTTATTCCCCAACTGATGTTTTTTCCATACCACTCCCATGACTCCCTATTTCTCCATTTGCTATTGAAAACCCTACATGATTTGATCTCAATCTACCTTTCCAGCTTTTTTACACATAACTACGCCTCACATAAACTGTAGTCTTACTGCTTTTCATACATACTACTCTATCTCTAGTCCCCAATGCCTGGAACATAGTTTCTTCTTACTATCACTTCTTAGAATCCCATTCCTTTCAAAATTCAACTCAAATACCATGTTCCTTAAGAAGCCTTCCCTTATTTTTTTTCCTTTTTGCTGGTTCCTCCTCTGAAATATTTTTGTTCAGTTGTTGCAGTTGTGTCCAATTCTTCTTGATCTCATTTAGGATTTTCTTTACAAAGATACTAGAATGGCTTGCTATTTCCTTCTCTAACTCATTTTACAGGTGAGGAAACTGAGACAACAGGGTTAAATGACTTGCCTTCCCCTTATATCTATTTTCTTTATATCTATAGATATAGATATAGATATAGATATAGATATAGATATAGATATAGATATAGATATAGATATAGATATAGATATAGATATAGATATAGATACATAGCTCCTCTGAATAGATTGTAAATTTTTTGAGGGCAAAAACTACTTCTTTCTTTGTTTTTGTATCCCCTGTACTTTGCATAGTACCTAGCATATATTAATAAATATGTTAATGTATTATTGATTGATTCCAGGCATAGTAATTGGGCAGGAGAAAGACAAAAAATGTAATTATACACCACAGTGTGATTTTAGGGTCATTTACTCATTTTGGCAGAAGCATTGAGAATGAGTAAAACCTGAAAAGGTGGGCAGGGTCATGTCAGGTTGGAGCCTTGAATGCTAGACAATGAAGCTTGAACTTTACCCAGTAGAAAATGGTAAGCCACTGAAGATTTTTGAGCAAAGGCATGGTTTCTTTGTAATTTTGCTAGTTGTTTTGCTAATTATCTGAGAGACAGCTTGGAAGGGGGAGAAACTAAAGGTAGGATTCAATTCAACACACGTTGATTTAGTTGAAAAACATTTTTTTACCTTTTTAAATAAAATTTTTATATCTTTTTCTTTCCCATCTTTTCAGGGAGTCATCTTTTAATAACAAAGAATAAAAAAGACTAAAAAAAGCAAAACTAATGAGCACGCTGAGAAAGTCTGACATGATATATAGTGTTATACATTTAGAGCCCCCTGTCCCTCACTTTTACAAAAAAAAAAAAAAAAAAAAAGTCACGTCTTTTCTTTGTAGTCAAGCTCGATATTATAATTTGACTGCGTCAATGAACATTTATTATAAGCAAGGCCTGAAAAAGTTCAGCATTTGTTCCTTACTAGGACAGGCAAGTGGTGGTAGAAATATGGGGCAAGAATGAATGTGAGAGATATTGCTGGATTAGGAATCAAAAGGATCTGGTAACCAGCTAAGTGTGAAATTTGCAGCAAAGGGAGGAAGCTAAAATCCCAGGGCTTTGGATACAGAAGTTGGTTAAATGGCAGCATCACAGATAACAACAACAATCATCACCATAGCATTTATATAGTACTTTATAGTTCACCACAGCATTTTCATTTTATCCATACAACCATCCCAGTTGGTAGGCGCTATTAGTATCCTCATTTTTACAGATGAGGAAATGGCGACAGACATTAGTTGAATGACTTCCAAGGTCACACAGCTAGTAAATGTCCACTAGTTTGAAAACTTCCCGATGTCAGGTCCAGCATTCTATTTTGTACACCATCTAGTGAATTCAAGAAGGAGGAGCAGGTATAGGAAAACAAATAACAAGCTTGGTTTTGGACATGCTGAATTTGAGATACCCATGAGAGTACTAAATAGATGTGGGTCTAGGGCTCAGTTAGTCTTTGAGGGTCAACATGGCCAATGTAAACTTCTGTCCTTACTTTTTTACTTCCATTGTCTTATACAAACCCTTCATTGATGCTAGACTGGCATGTTCTCTATCATGTGCTTCTGTTTTTTCCTTGCCTGGGATGCCATGTCCTCCTTTCTCTTCACTCAAGTCTTTTCTTTTCTTTAAGACCCTGATGATCCTCTTCAAAAATGAAGGATGAACAGCAACAAAAATAATACTCTAATCAGTTCCTCTCACTTCTAAGAGGTGTTCTGAGGGTCCCCAATTCAGCGATTACTTATTTCTGAATTGCTATAGCCCTTATTAAATGTACCACTTCTACTATGCTGTTAACATTTACTGCCTTCCATGCTTGGTATATGTCCTGTTTCTCCTGTGTATATGCCCTGTTTCTCCAACTAAAACTAAATTCTTTGAGTGCATCTTGTACTTCTCAATAGCCAGCACTGTGGTTTATAACTCAATTCAATTCAACAAGAATTCATTATGCATTTCTTATGAACAAAGTCACTGTGCTAAATGCTAAATGTGAGGATTCAAGGACAAAAATGAAAAATAAATCCTTCCCTCAACGAGTTTACATTCTGCTGGGGAAATACTATGGAAGATAAAAAGAAGATAACTTGAGGGCATTAGAGAGCACTAATAATTAGGGGGATAGAAGGCTTTCTATAAGATCACCTGTCCTCAGCTTTCAAATGATTTCAATAAGCATTTATTAAATACTTACTGTATTCCAGGAACTCTGCTGGGGATTGGAGATGCAATGACAAAAATGAAACAGGCCGTCCTCAGTTTGTAGAAGTAGCAACTTTAGGAGGAAATGTAATGAGTTCCCTTTGGCTAATTTCAGTTTGAGATGCCTTGATGAAGATATTCAGTAGTTAAGTGGGATGAAGAACTGGAGCTCAGGGAAAAGGAGAAGCCTAGATTTATAGTTTAAGAGTTACCTGCATAGAGGTACTAGAACCCATGGGAGCTGAAGAGATCACCTAAAGAGTACATAGAGAGAAAAGCTTTGGGTGTTATCCATGGTTAAGGATAATGTGACTAGGAAAAAGAAAATACAGGCTAATAGTTCAAAGGAATAAGAATAAGAGAGAATATGGACATGTTTATAGTTAGCAGGGAGTGAATTAGTAGATAAAAAGAAAAGATAAGAATTAAAGAATGATTCAAAGGGCAAACTCTTGGAGGAGATGGGAGAGGATAGAAACAAGGACACCAGTAGTGGGTTAACCTTGTCAAGATCAACCCAACCTTCTCCTGAAGGAAAGGAGGAGAAAATAGAGGATGTGTTGAAGAATTCTGAGGTATAAACTGTGGGAAGCAAGGAAGCTCCTAATGGTTAGCTTCTGTTTTATAGGTGAATCTCTCTTCTGAGGAGAGAGGGGTTGTTGTAGGAGGCTTATAGAGACAGAAGGTTTGGAACATTTGTGAGTAGTGTGATAGGAAGGCAATCAAGGAAGAAAAAAAGTTTGCCCTGTTCTAGTGAGGATGCTGTTGAGATTAGATAACATTTGAGGCAGATCCAATTGTCATACTGTGCCAGCATCTCCCATGTCATATAATCAATTCTAAAGTTAAGAGAATCCTTGAGAATGTTCTTGTATTCTTCTTCTGACCAACTTGTGAGCTTGCCCTGTGTGAGTTCTCCATAAAATAGTCTTTTTGGCAAGCGTACATTTGGCATTCTAATGATGTGACCAACCCAACAGAGCTGTGCTCACTGCAGTTGAGTTGGAACGCTTGGCAGTTTAGTTTGAGATTAGACCTCAGCATCTAGTATCTTATCCTGCTGGTGATCTTTAGAATCTTCCTAAGACAATTCAGTTGGAAGCAATTCAGTTTTCTGACACAGTGTTGGTAGACTGTCCAGGTTTCACAAGCATATAACAGCAAGGTCAGTACAATGACTCTGTAGACCTTCAATTTGGTAGTCAGTCTAATACCTGTCCTCTCCCGCACTTTCCTTCAGTGCAAGTGATGGGAGTTGAAGAGGTGAATGAATTAGGATGCCAGGTTTTTGACAGACCTTCAACATTATATCAAACACCCTAAGTATGAGAGCAGAGTTAAACTATAGAGAAAGACTGTGAGCCACTGAGTTACCAAATTTATTAAGAAAGGAGAGCAATTGACCTTGAGGGGGAAGGCACAGGTATAGATATCTGTAATAAAAATCTGGATGAGATAGATAAATGGCAAATCTAGAAAGTGGAAATGAGGAACAAAGAGTGTGTTTACACCTTTTCTTAGACTAATGTTGTGTGTGGTGTGGAGTGGAAGTCATAAAGAGAATAAAAAAAGATACATTTAGTATTGGAGAAGGTGGCCTGGAATTCAATGTCTCCGGGGGGAAATCCAGATTTCCAAAGTGCAAGAAGATGGAAGGAATGTGATAAGAAGAGGTCCAGGGTGAAGGGGAGACCATTGATGATACAACCAAAACATCGGGTGGCACAGTGGGCAAAGGAAGAATAGAACAGGGACTCTTTGTAAGGAGTGAGTAAGATTGAAATGGATAGATAAGAGAGCAGAGTGGTAGCTGAGGGAGGGAATTTTCTCCTAGGTGTAGAGCAATGCAGAATCATAGGGATTAGGAGAAGCAGAGGCTTACTTATCATTGATCCTTAAGGTCTTATAATGATGGAAGTGGAATAGTTTTCTCTCAAACCTTGAGGGGGGAGAAATCATTAGTTTGAGCATCTGGGTTAGTAAATATCTTAAGGGATCTGACTAAACTAAAGGCTTATTTAGTATCAGCATATACAATTAGCTTCAACTCAGCAAGACTGGGTTTAGTTCCCATCTCTAACATACACTGGCCATGTGACCTTGGGCAGGTTGTTAATTATCTCAGCGTAAGTCTAGGCAAGTTGCTAAGATTATAAGAAAGTGTCGACTTATATTGATAAAGGAAGTTTCCTTATCTGGAAGTTCTCTAGACCAGGGCTTCTTAATTTTTTTTGTGACCCTGCGTGGGAATATAAGGTAGGCTTACAAATAAAACATTTTCTGATAATAAATCACAATTCTATAACCCCCACATTCAGTTATGAGACTTCATTGAGATCATATGGGATCACAAACCACAGTTTAAGAAGCTGAGCTCTATGCCAATAAAATCACAAGTCTAATTTTTATCCTAATATTAATAATATTAGTAGTAGTAATGATAACTCACATTTATATAGTATTTTACATTTTACACAGTTCTTTGCTATTCATTAACTTTTTCACTTATCATGTTTACCAGCATAAGTTATCCTTATGTTAGTGTTGACTTGAAATGATACATCCTAATCAGAGGCAGGAATATTCCACATCTAATTGTCTGTGTCCCCAGTTTTGTCTAGAAAATTGGGAAGCGCCTAAGAGGGAGACCAAATAATGGTTCCCTTCCAATCACAGAATCTCACTTGGCTGTGAACACTTGTAGTGGGAGAACTTCCAGTAGCTTTACCAATTCTCAATAAAGCCTCCTGAGACCGGGAGGTGCCGAGGATGCAAAGACCAAAAATAATAAACAATATGATATCACGCTGGGAGTTGGAGTTAGAAAGCTTCAGATACTTGTTGATTGGATGACCCTGAGCCAGTCAATTAACCCTTCTGCTTCAGATAAGAAGCCACTGGTAATTCAGACAAGAGTTAGAAGTGAATTTTTCTTTAAAACCCAGTTCATGTATTGGGTTTCCAATGAAGTCTCTTTTCTCTTCTCCAATCAATCACATGCCACTCCCCAACATCTCTTTTAAATGTAGATTAAAATGTGTACTGTACTTAGCATTATATGCATTGGATTGTCACAGTTTAGGGTAGCTGGAAGAGATCTTGTAGCCATTTAGCCCCATCCTCTCCATTTCAAATGAAGAAATAGGCCCTGGAAAAGTTAATTGACTTGTCTAAGGTTTCAGAACTAATCATTTAAATCGAAGTCTTCTTAATTCCTAATGTGGTATCTTCACTATGCTGTCTGCTAGATTGTATGCTTCTCAAGGGCAAGAACTAGGTCTGCTTTTGTCTTTATATCTTTACTATCTGCGTATAAAGAATTTAATAAATCCTTGAACTGAATTCAATGTAATAACATGTCAGTACTGCAGTCTTATTTTCCAAAATGCCCAAAGCAATTGATTCTAAATTAATATGTGCTTATATGAATACAATTTACATTTAATTTACATGGTTTATTTTGTCAAAATATACACTAGAAGTCTTTCCAGACCTTCTTCCTTTCTTTCCAAATCCTATCCCAGACATATTGGTCCAACTATGAGAGACGAGAGGCAGATCCATTATCTCTGGGTGGGGGGAGCAAGACTTCATTAAGGGAGATTGGAAGAGCTGTTGGGAATTCTCCCTCTAAAACTGTTGAGAGCTAAGTGAGATTATGTGATTGGAAGGGAACCATTCTTTGGACTTTCTCCTAGCATGGCCCAAAATAAGAGAAGATATAGATGCCTACAGAGAGAGTTAATCCCAGCCTTAAACCTCCAGATGTCCAATTATATTCAACTAACAATTATGAGGCACTTAATATGTTCAACACACTAGGTACTGGAAATTCAAAGAGCAAAAAGCAATATAAAAGCAATATGGTATGGGGTTAGGACTTCTTGCAGTTAGGAAGAAGTGGCTTCAAATCCTACATCAGGCACTTATTTGTTGATCCTAGGCAAATCACTTAGACTCTGTCTACCTTTCTTCATCTGTAAAGTGAATATGCTGGATTTGATGACCCCTAAGTTTCCTGATCCCAAGATACTATAATCTCTGTCTACCAGCTGCTTACAATATGAGGAGGATTTAAGGAATGGACAAATAACTGATACAAGGTAAAATGTGATCAGAACAATGGAGAAATTTCGACACAAGGTATTATAAAGAAAATTTTAAAAGAGAGAGATCAGTCTAACAGGGAGGATGAGAGGAGACTTCACAGAAGGAGATGGCACATAGTCTGGGACTTGGAAGAAGAGAAGAATTCCAATAGACAGCAATGAGAAGGAAGGCAGCCAGGGTACATAATGCACAAGCAGAAAGCAGGGATAACTGGCATTCTAGTTTGGCAGGATTCCATGGAAATAAGGCTGGCAAGGTAGCTAGGAAGCACTGGGCTGCCCAGAGGAAGAGTCTAACTTATCCTTTGGGTAATGGGGAGCTACTGAAGTGTTTTAAGCAGGGGGGGGGATGTGATCAGACCTAGAAGGATAAGTTTCATATCTGTGTGAGGGACAGCTTGGAAAAGAGAAAAGTTAGAATTAGACAACTTGGGCATCCAGATGAGAGGTGATGAAAACTGGGAAGAGGAGAGGAGAGAAGAGAAGAGGGGATAGATATGGTAATGTAGTGGAGGCAGAATAATATTAGATAATATTAATGTCTTTCAGATATTTACATACAATCCTTATTAGAATATGTTACGGAGAGAGAGACAGACAGACACAGAGACACACACAAAGAGGACCCGAGTTCAAATCTAGTCTCAGACACTTAACACTTCCTAGCTGTGTGACCCTGGGCAAGTCACTTAACCCCAGCCTCCAAAAAAAAAAAAAAATGGAAAAAAGAAAAAGAAAGGGGCAGTACTAAACGTGAACTGAGCTTCTCCAGCTCTAAAGCCAGCTTTCCTTCTATTGGACCCTTCCAATAGACATTTATAGGGGATAGTCCATTCCAGCCTTGTGAGAGACAATGTGCAGAAAGGTAAAGAGCTGAGGGAAGGCAGAACAAGTTGGAAGACCTAGATCAGCAGCAGGCTGCAGTATGCATTACACTGCCCTTTCCCAAAGAGAAACTTATCAAGGGAATGTGAAAATCATTTTGATTTAGTTTTTTAAAATTGATTTACAGTCAACAAAGTTATAAAACTTTGCCTAAATTGATTTATATAGCCTAGTGCTTCCATGAGTGCTTAAAAGAGAATCCGGTTAATCTCTTTATTTTATTTATTATGTGCTTATGCATGGTAAATTCTAAAATTTAATTCTTTCCTATTGAATAGGGAAGATAATGAAGCCAAGGTGGGGATGAGAGCACCGAAAAAAGATTGGAAACCTCTGTACCAAACCAACAATGTATAGAAAGAAGGATCTCCAGGCTGACAACCCACCTAGAGATTCTAGAACCCTTGCATTAGGGAGGTAGATCATGGAGGTGTACCCTTTGGCAGGGGTCCGAAGGAGCCAGTAAGGGATATCTTTTTATAACTTGGGTTACACCTCTTTCCCAAAGTATCCATCGGGCCCAGTGGTTATCCTAGAGACAAGTCTAATAGGGGGTGACTTGGTACCAGGATTGGTTCAAATGAATCTGCTTCCCATCTGGGAAAGGAAGTCAGGAGCTTGGGTTGGGGGGGGGGGGGAGGTATTGAAGAAGAAAAGGGCTAGACTTGTGATTTAGTTAACGTAGGGAATTCTATTCCCCAGTGTAGATTCGTTTCACAACTTACACTTTTAGGAAGGTACCTAAAGCAATAAGGAGTTAGACAACTTGCCCCAAACCACACAGGCAGTTTATGTCAGAGACACACCTAGAATGCAGTTTTCTTGTGGTTCCTAGGCCACCACAATAACCACGATGCCTCTGCTTACCTAAGGAATACATTGTTCTCATAGTCTCTCCCCACTTACCTCTCCTCCTCAGCTATCAGTTATTTTTCTAAAGTGTTGGTCTGATTTTGTCACTGCCCTGCTCATAGACTTCCAGGGCCTCCGTATTATCTCCAGATAGAATAAAAAGCCCTCTTTGAGCAGTTAAAGTTTTTAGTAACTTGGCTCCTTCCTAGATGTTCGGTCATCTTATACTTTACTCACTTCTACATATGCTAAAGTCATGGACATAGTTCTATTTGTAATTTCTTGAACAAGGTATTTCATTTCCCACCACCTGGCCTTTGCATTTGTGGGCTTTCCCCCAATATAACCCCTCACCTTGGTTTTCCTGACTTCCTCCAAAGCTCAGCTCAAAGCCAACCTACTGAGGAAGGTTGCATATATGCATTGTGCATGTGTGTATATATACACACATGTATATGTGTGTATATATATGTGTGTGTGTATATATATGTTATATATATACATATACATATATATATGTATATGTATATATATAAAATCTAGGTGGCTCAGTGGATAAAGTGCCTGGAGTCAGGAAAATCTGGATTCAAATATAGCCTCAGATACTTACTAGCTGTGTGACCCTGGGCAAGTCACTTTATCCTGTTTGTCTCAGTTTCCTCATCTATAAAATGAGCTGGAGAAGAAAATGGCAAACTATCCCAGTGTCTTTGCCAAGAAAACCCCAAGCGGGGTCATAAAGAGTCAGACATGACTGATACTGAACATATATTTCTTATAATTATCTAGTTAATTATATTTACATTAGATAGATTAGATACATTTTTGGACATAACCAATATGGAAATTTGTTATGAGGGGTTTTATTTCCTTTTTGTTTGTGTGTGGAAGAGTAAGAAAAATATGTGTTTGATAATTGAAAATGTTTTTAAATTTAAAAATGAGAAAAAAAAAGAATACAAGTTGGGGAACAGGACTGTCCTTGTGTTAGCCCTTAAAAATGCTCATTGACTTGATTGTGAGGGGAACTTGGAATCAAATTCAGTCCTAGATATTTAACTACACTTTAGTTTGCAAGTCACTTAACCCTTTTCAACCTGTTTTCCCTCTCTCTTCTGAAATGGGGATAACAACACCCTCTTCTTCCCAAGAGCTGTTTTTAAGGTCAAATGATATCATGGATAGAGAGCACCTAGGAAACTTAAACTCCGTATAAATGAGTTATTTGTTATTATTATTAACATTATTATAAATGAGTTATATTATATCGTGCCCCCCCCCCCTCCCGGCTTGTGTTTTCCCTCCATCTGAGACCTATTTGCTGAGCTCAGCTTCTGGGCTGATTTTTATGATTGCCTCAAACTATTTCTCTTATTCCGTAGTTTCATTCTTTATCTCTGATTGATCCCCATGCCTTGCACACAATAGGCACCTACTGAATACCTGTCCTTTGTAGATAGCTCGATCTTGGACCACTCCCCTGATCTAATTCCTCCGGTAAAATGGAGAGTTGCTTCTTTGATTTGCTATGACTCTGCACCTGTTTCCCACCTCGGGGAAGGTGACAGGGCTCTGAATCAGATCTCACTGGAGTCGTGGAAGGCTGGATTCAAAAAAAGTCTCCTTGAGCATTCGCCGAAGAGCAGAGCCAGAGCAGCCACGTCCTCAGCCTGGGTCGGCCTCCTCTCGTTCCCGCTTTAAAACCTGCTGCTGAGAGATGCGGGCCGGCCCGAACCAGCCTCCTGCTCCCAGTGGAGGCATTAGGATCTTAGCTATAATTCTACCTGTGTTGGGGAACGGTTCCGGCAGCCTCCGGAGCAACGGGAGGTTCCCACAATCCTGAGTGGAAGCCGGGGCTAGGAGACAGGACTGGAGGTGAGAATCGGGGAGGGTGAGTGATCCTTGGAGAGATGCGGGCTTTCTCCCAGTTCAAGAGCAGCTCTGATGCCCACCCGGCAGCTGAGGTTTTTAACCCTTTACCAGCACTGGCCCAGAGATCAACTCAGTTTTACAAACCTCCGTTCCAAAGTACAGATGACCTGAGCAGCGGCTCTCTGCAAGAGGTCCTGGTGCTCTCTTGCTGCCGACATGCCTCCCGAGGGCCCACTGGGTCTCCTACCTTTTACTTCCTCACCCGTGCCCTCCTGGTATCATTGCCCACCATGTCTGCATATCTCTTCTTTAAGGCTTCAGAAGTTCCTCCCCCCTGCTGCCTATACACTCTCCTCCTTCCTGAATAGTCAGCTCCTGCCTTTGACACAACTATGACTATGGGCAAGTCAATTTAATCTTCCGAAACCCTTGGCAGCTCTCTAGGACTATAAATCGCTCAGGAAACTGCTACCCCGTCTTGTTTGAGGAAGAGCTCCCTCCACTAATGAAATCATAAATCCCATAAAAATTAGGTATAAACAGGAAGTGAATAAACATTTGCTAATATCTACTATGTGCCAGGCACCTTTTACAAAGCTCTCATTTATTTCTCACAACAACCCTGGGAGGTAGTTGTGATTATTTTCATTTTATAATTGGGGAAACTAAGGCAGGAGATTAGGTGACTGGTTTAGGGTCACACAGCTAGTAAGTGTCTGAAGTTGGACCAGAAGTCTATCCACTGTATCTCCTCACTGCCTCCAATATAAAATAATGTTATAATAGATGATGTGTGATGGCTTTTCTGGACTCTACTGAACTTTTCTAGGCACACAAAGACCAGATCTATTCTGAAAGACTGCACACCTGCCCAAGGGTTCCTTCTGTTTTTGGATCAGAGCCCTGAGCCTTCTGAAGAACAGTATTCTGCACAGCTCTGGGATTCACCCTGCTCTTCCCAGACAGTTGCCTCCACCCTTTTCTTCCCTGTCTCTTGATTCCACATGATCTCAAGTTCAAGAGTGTTTTTCCCTCAGGTTTATTTATAGGGCACATTCAAAAATAAAGAAAAGGAGTGCAAAGGATTTTACTGTGAAAAAACCCTCCCACCTAAACAGAACTGGGAACCCTTAAACTTGCTGATATAATCTATTTACCACCTTCCACTAGGAAAGGTATGACTGAAAGCACTCCTCCACATATACCTCTTAGCTGGAAAGGCTACTTACTTCTTTACCCACGGATGCTTTGAATTGGGTTCCCTCTACCTCTTTCACTCCCTGGGCAGCAATCTATTACAGGTCCATTTGTCCATTTAAAACACAGACACACTCACATACACAACAGCCTCAGCCAATCAAAAAGCCTCCCACTTATGCCATACTTGAATGCTCTACTCACGAATTCTCATATGGACACTTAACCCTCACCTTTGTTACCCAGAGGGCTCAGGAACAGGGGCATATCACCCAAATGGATTATGTCAATAACTAAACTCATCAAAAAGTTCACAGACAGACATTCCTTTCTGAGTTACTCTTGTAGACAAGAGAACTTTATCTCTGGCTTCCAGTCTATCTGTGCTGTTTCCTATTTGTGTAACCTTGACCTTCAGTTTCCTGATTTTAAAAAGAGAATTAGGTGGGCTCCAAGGCCACTTCAAGCTCTGAACTATTTCCTATCCTATGAACTACTTGTGGATTGCTTATGAGTCCAAGCTTAGGCTATACTAAAGAGTCCAATTTAAGGCATAGAAAGACAAAAGAAAAGGGAATTATGACTGACAGACTTATGTTGGTAGATGTCACACCTGACCCCAAGTTTGAGTACTACCAGCCTACTCTTTTGGATCTGACTCTTGTCTCTAGCCTGAAGTCAAAGATTATGTTGTGATAATCACCCCAATCTAATCCCAAAAGGAAGTAAAAGGACCTACAGCACCAGTGGGACTGGAGGTAGGAGAACTGAATCTGTATTTATATATGTATATATGTATTTGCATATGTATAATAATAACTAGTATTAAATAGCTATATACACATATATAATTGATTATATAATATTTATGGTATATAACGTAATATGTTACATGTGTTACATTGCTATATTATTTTATTATATCATGTGTATATATAACATTTTACCTATTTTATATATATATATGTGTTACATATATTATAGAAGATATATGTGGCAGTCGATAGAGTGCTCAGACTACAGTAAGGAAAGAATTCAAATCTGGACTCAGATACTTACTAGCTGTGTGTAAGAAAATCCCTTAACTGTGTTTGTCTCAGTTTCTTTATCTGTAAAATAAGCTGGAGAAATAAATGGCAAAACACTCCAGTATTTCTGCCAAGAAAACCCCAAATCTGGTCAAAATGAACAGTATTATATAATACACATTATAAAATATATTAAGTTGTATTAGATATGTAGATAGATATATGTTATATATGTATATTAGATATATAGATAGCTATATAAAAATCTGTGTAGGGCTTTAAGGTTTGCAAAATACTTTACAAATATTACCTTGTTTTATTTTTATGGCAATTCTGAGACTTCTGTGCTGTTATTATCTCCATTTTGTAAATGAAGAAAATGAGCCTGAGAAAGATCACTTGACCTGTTGAGTTACACAGCTAAGAAATATCTGAGTCTGCATTTGAATTTGGGTTCTGGCTTAGTTCAGTATTCTGGCCACCTAGCTTCCAATAGATAATAATCATGGAAGAGAGAGAAGAGAAGATGAAAAAAGGGAGAAAGAAAAAAAGAAAGAATTAAAAAGAGAGAGATAGACATAAAGTGAGGAAATGAGAGAAGTGAGAGAAAGAAGATAAGAAAAGAGTTCAAAGGCAGAAAAAATGATGAGAAGGAAAAGAAGATGGAAAAATAGATCTAGAAAATAAGAGAAAGGAAAGAGATGGAATCAGGGGAAGAGATTAAAGGCAGAGATCAAGAGAGACTCAAAGTTAGAGAAAGAGGTAGGAAAGGAGATGAGGTTAAGAAGGTCAGACAGAGAGAGAGAAGGGGAACAAGAGTTGGCTGTTGCTTACCTAGACAAAACAGCTGGATCATGAAGAAGCTGGGATGTAGAAAGAGTGAACTAAAATGATAGTTTAGAATCTGAACCCCAGTAAGAACTATATAGTGAGAGAGAAGCTCACAGTCAAAGAGCTGGAATGTCTCCATTGTTCCCACAGAAGCACCAGGAAAACAGACAGCTGAAGCCAGCAGAAGAGTGATGTTGGTTGCCATATGCAGGCAAGGTTTACAAATTCCTTATCAGACATTAGTTCATTTACTCTGGGTGGGGACAATCATGGCTGGAGCTAATAGAGAATGAACTCTTTAAACACTTTACAAATTTGATTTCGATTAATCCTCATAACCTACCTTAAGGGATGGATGCCATTATTGTGCCCATTTTACAGATGGGGAAACTGAGTCTACAGGAGGGAAACTGCCTAAAGTCACACAACTAGTAAATGTCTGATGTAGGAGTCAAATCCAGGTTTCCCAGATTCCAGGTCCAACCATCTATCCAGGAGTTCTGGGTCTCCAAATCCAATTTTTCCTTTGATTTGGAAGTATTAAGAGTCAAGCAGACCCATACCACTTCTCTAACAGCCTTGCTAATACTTAAATCAATAAATACAAAGTTGATTTAATGTCAACCTGAACTAAATAGGATTAGGAAAGCAAGTATGCTGTAAAAATAATCCTGTGATGCATTCCAAAACCAAATATAAATGACTTTTGGATTATCCATTGTTTGGGATTATCTGCTCCAATGAGAATTGACATTTTATTAGTTCAAGAGTTCTTTTTCATTCTGTCTTTTCCTGGGAATACCAGGAAATATTTATGGGTATCTTGAGTTGTGAGTCAACGTTGTTTGACTTTGGATACTACTCAAACAGATCCTGACATACCTGGCAGACTCTTAGCACAGGGCCCAACATATAGTAAATGCTGTGTAATTATTATCATTATTATTAAGATAATGCATCTAAGGGACTTTGCAAACCTCACAGTGTTCAATATAAGCTATTTTAATTCAAACTGAGCTTACCAATAGAGGGGAAAGGAATAAAAGAGGGAGCATTGGATTGAGCTTTCCAAAAACACCCATAACTGTGGTTCTCCATGTATAATAACATCAATAATGATATTAATATAAGTACACTTTCCTAAAGATACACTTTGCAGCTGACCCATCCTTTCTCTCCAGTTGCACTCTGGTCTAGATCTTGCTATCAATTGACCACAGAAGGAGGGGAAAGAGGGGAAACAGCTACACTGGGATCCTCCTTTAAATCTCTCAACACTGGGCAGAGCCAGTGGAACACAATTAATCCTCCTCTCTGGATAGATGATCATCCCAACATTTTTTTTTCCTTCCCATTCATTTATTTCTCTGATAGTGTCCTTTAGACCACTCACATATACTTAATACTTTATGTTTTCTTCATAGTAAACCATATATAATTATAATATGCAAGTTCTATATATAAAAATATAATATAGTATGTCATTATATAATTAGTACATATAATATAGCATATGTAACATAATTACTATATATAATCTAATATATAATTGGTATATATAATGCAAGTATTGTTATCCCCATTTTCCAAATAAGGAAACTGAGACTCAGCAAAGTTTAATGATTTGCCCTGGATCACCCCAATAATAAATTGGGAAGGCAGGGCATGAATGCAGGTCATAAAGGTTTACAATAGGGTGTTTTAGTGACTGTATTTATGCTACAAATAGGGTTAAAGTTGCCCTCCTCTGGGACCTTTTACTGCCTCTTACCAGAGTCTGAATCAACTTTGATGGAGCAATTGTCGATGTCGCAGAATCTGATTTCAACCAGGGAACTGGTTTCCATAGTGACAGAGATACTTCAAAGGGCAAAAGGCAAGGAGTGACTTGAATGATAGAGAACTATGGAAAACATAGGATGATGAAGAGGGAGAGATAGAGAAAGAGAAAGGAAAAAAGAGAAAACATTAGAGGAGGACAGAGATTATAGAGAGGGGGAAACAGACCAGAAATAGAAAAATGGAAAGAGCTGAGAGATAAAAGGACAGAAAGGGAAAGAGATTCAGGGAGAGAGATAGAAAGAGACAGACTGAGAGGGAAAGTGATTTAGAGAAAAGGAAAGATAGTGGGGGAAATAGAGACAGGGGAGAGAAGAGGGGAAATTTTTTAAGGGATGTGAAGAGAAATGTAGAAAAAGAGAGAAAAACAGAAAAAGGGACAGGGAAAAAACACAGGGAAGAATCTTGAGAAAATAAAATGTATAACAAAGGGAGAAAAAGGAGAGAAAGAGAAACAGGCAGAGAGGAAGAGAAGGACAGAGGAAGGGAGGAAGGAAAAGAGAGGAGGGGAAGGGAGGAAAGAGGGAGGAGGAGGGAGGAAAGAGAAAAAGACACATACATATAGAGACAGAGAGAGATAGAAGCAGAGGCAGAGACAGAGAAAGAGATGGAAAGACAAAAAGACAGAGGGGTGAAAGTTACAGAGAAAGGGGCAGAGGTGGAGTGGCAAACAGATTCTTTAAAAGGAAGAGGAGGATAATGGGATGAAAATGCAGGATTTTTTTTTTTCTTAATGAACACTAAATAGGAATTTCTTATGATCTTAATCACATCCTAACATATGTAAATATTTGCATGACCTCTCCCTCTTAATAGATAGTAAATTACTTGAGGTCAAAAACTGTAATTTTAATATTTTATCTCCTAAAGCACAGGTATAGTACTCTGAATACAATAAATGGTTCATAAATCCATTAATTGAATTAAGGGAATTAGTTGAAAGTTAACAAGGAGAGAGACAGAGAGAGTACAGAGAAAGGAACAAAGAAAGAAAAACAGGAGAAAAACAGGAGAAAAGAAGCAAAAAGAAAATTGAGAGACAATAGAATGAAAAGATAGAAAAATTAAACAAATATTTAGCACCTACTTTGAGTATAGATGAAATGTGGACCATGAGAAACTTACACTAGAATTGGGATATCAAGTCTAAAAATAAGAATTATATAAAATAATACATAATAAGTGCAAAAGAGTGATAAAAAGTAACGAGAGTCAATAAAAATTAAGCACTTAGTGTATAGCAGACATTGTGCTAAGAAAGGGGGGAAGCTAATCCCTGTTCCCAAGAGCCAAGGGAAATATTCCTAAAATAATAGAATCTTAGAGTTGGAAAAGAGCACACAGGACAACATCAACATCTAGTCCAAACTTTACACATCCAGTCAATAATATGCCTCTTTAGCAGCTCCAGGAAGTAGTCTTGCAGCCTGTAGTTGAAGACCTTCCAGGAAGAGAGAATCCATGCAGAAGCCATAGTCTGATAGCCTAAATCAGATCATTCCAAGGCTTTTCTTTATTTCAAGCTAAATTTGTTTCTTAGCAACTTATGCCCTTTACTCCTAATTCTGTCCAATACAAATTGGTCTGATCAGCTACAGTGGGATTCACTGTAACTGGAATCTAACAGGGATATCATTCTGGTCCTTTTCGAAAATGAAGGATCACAACCAATCAATTCTATCCAGTAGAGTCAAGAGCAAGAAATCTAATCTCCTCCACATTTATTTATATATAGCACCTTTAAGTTTTGCAAAGTGCCATTTGCAAATATTATTTTATTTGATCTTTCCAACAACCCTGGAAGATAGATGCTATTATTATGTAAATAATAAAATACTATAATATTTTTGAGTTTAAATTTTATTTTTAATGCACATTTCTTTATAAATCATATTGAGAGAAAAAAATTAGAACAAGAGGGAAAACAAAAAAAGAAGTTAACATTGTTGATTTACTATAATGAGGTGATATATAATTATTACTGTTTATGAGAAAACACAGAAAAAGGCTAAGCGGTGCATTTAGGGTGACATAGATAGTAATGATAATGATAATTAATAATAATAACTAGCATTCATATAGTGCCTACTATGTACCAGGCACTGTGCTAAGTGTTATAATGTTATAATCCTCATAACAACCCTGAGGTGAAATTTGAAGTCATGTCTTCTTGACTCTAAATCCACTAGAAAGGATTGCAGTACTCCAGGTACCTCTTACCAGTATATACAGGGGGCTCTCTTCTTTGTTAGCAATGTGCCTGCCATGGTGCAGCCCAAGATTCTGTTGCCTTTGATGGCTGTCACATTACACTATTAAAATGGCCATAATAACAGCACCTACATCTCAGAGTTGTGAAGATCGAATGAGGGATATTTATAAAGCATTTAGCCCGGTACATAGTAAGTGCTAGGTAAATGTTAATTATTATTATTAAATGAGATAATGTATCTGAGGTGCTTTGCAAACCTAAAGCGTTCTACAAACATGAGCTATTTAACTCAAACTGAGTTTAAGGATGGAGGGGGGCTTCCAAAAATGGAGAGAGAAATTGATAAAGGAAATGAGAAAGCATCCTTGGCAGCGTAAGCAAAAAGCCAAGAAGAGAGAGGTCCCATCCCATCAACAAAGGGACAAGAAGTAACCAGTTGGGCTGGAATGTTATGTACTTGAAGAATGGTAGGATGAGATAAAGGCTGGCAAATTCAGATCTGGGAGGCCTCGAATGCCAAGATGAAGAATTTGAACTTTTGTCAGGAAATAATGTGTGATTTTGAGTAGAGAAATGAACAATGTGACAGGATCTGTGTATCCAGGAGATTAGTTTGATAATAGGATGGAAGATGGAGGGAGATCCAGAAACAGAACTGAAAGGGAGAAAGATATCTACACCAGCAAATGAGCACCATAAAGTGAATGAGAGCTGGTGTGGGGGCTGGAGAGATAAAGATTTTACAACCATTTGCTTGGCTCCCCAGTCAACTGATAAATATTGCTCAGTTCCACCCGTAAAAACTTTATCGCACCCAGCACAGGGGCCAGCAGCCTCTGGCCATAGCTGAAGGGCCCTGGGAGTTTCTGAAGCGGGGTAGGGAAGTGCCTCTAACCCACACTGTAGCCCAAGAACTCTGATACTCAAACTTGGGCTCTCAAAATAGATGGGACTTTTTTCCGATAGTTTCTGTCCAAGGTCTGTTTGAGAATATGTTATCATCCCTTACTCTCCAGGGCTCATAGATTAATGGTTACTGTTAATGGCAAATGGATCAACAGTGGTGGGGAATGTGAGTCCAGAGTCTCATCATGGGGACTGTGCCTCCAGCATAAGCAGCAGCATGGACTGGGCTAGGTTCCTTTCTCCAGTTGTATTTTGAGGAGAAATACTTGGTCCATTGAAAGGATCATGATCATGAAAGAACGGTGATCAGAGTTAGGAGAAAAAGCATATCAACCTTGAACTGTCAGGGATGCTTCCAGCCCATGGCGCTGTCCAACCCAGTAGGAAATGCTGGCCATTCCCTATTATTTGTGCCAATTAAGTCAAACTGTAATATGGACAGACAACCTAAAAGAGAAGGCAGTCCAAAAGTCAAAGGAACCCATGGTACATTTGTCTGTTGAGCCCTCAAAGCTTGTCTAGACTGACTTTCTCAATTTTTTTCTCGATATTATTTATTTTTCCAATTTTTTCCAAGTATGTGTAAAGGTAGTTTTCAACTTTCATTTTTGTAAGACTTTGTGTTCCAAATTTTTCTCCCACTCACTCTCCCCCTTCACTAAAAGGGTAAGCAATCTGATATAGGTTATACATTTATAAACATATTTCCATATTTGTCATGTTGTGTAAGAAAAATCAGACCAAAAGAGAAAAAAGCCATGAGAAAGAAAAAGCAAACAAGCCCAAAAAGGTGAAAATACTTGCTTCTATCCACATTCAATCTCCATAGTTCTCTCTCTGGATGCAGATGGCATTTTCTATCCCATGACTTCCCCACCTAGTTCAAAAGGAAATTGAAACTCAGAAAAGGGGAAGTGCTTTATCTAAGAGTACATGGCCAGTTACTGACAGAACCAGAATTAGGATAGAGCTTATCTATAGTATTGTTTTAAATTTTGCACACTTCATTTTTAAGAGGTATTGACAAGCCAGAGTGAACTCGGAGAAGAACATCCAAGATGGTATAGGTCAGTCTATCAATCAGAAAATATTTATTAAGTACTTACTGTATACCAGGAAATACATTAATAACTGGACATACAAGGGAAGGTAAAAACATAGTCTGGAAATGATGGAATTTTTCAGTCAATTAAGTGTTGAATATAAAGCACCTACCATATCTTGGGGAAGTAACATCTAAGGGAGAAAATCATAAAAATTTAGAGCTGGAAAGGATTTTAAAGATTAAGGATCAGAAATGGTAATAACAGATCTCTTCAGGTATATAACGGACTGCCATGCATAAAGAGAAAGCAGCCTTCCTCCATGTTGTTCCACAGAGCTGAGCTGGGATAGATGAGCGGAAATTATGGGGCTCAATATGTCACAAGCTGTGACTTTTACCTGAATGGGATTTCCCATCATGAGGCAAGATCACAATCTGCCTATAACTCCGTCATTGAGATTTCCCTTACACTCAGAAGTCACTACTTAAATGTCAAAGGTCTTCCTGAATCTATGTCCAGCAATCTAGAAATTCATTATTCTAGGTTGTCTTAATATAAGCCAGATTTTTCTATTAATTAGGATTGTCCCACCATGAATCAAAAAGTAGAGAGCTTCTCATTGCTGGAAGTATTCAAGGAGATGTTGGACATCCATAAATGGGGTGGAGGAGAGAGGGTTTGTGCACTGGAATCGGACTCCATGCGATTCCTTACAATTCTGAATTCCTACTTTATTATACTTGGATAAAAGGAAACTTTCCCCCACACACATCTCATTTTTTAAAATTTGAATAACTAAAGAAAACAGAAAGAAGGACCAAGGGGATCTTAGGAGAAATGGGGAAGAAAGCAAGGTCTGGGCTGTTTCCAGCTGACTTTTTACAGGGTTTCCCCTCAGGGATGCTCAGTGCCTGGGGGCATTGTGACTGTGCTCCAAAAATGTGGTTTTATAACCCTGGGAAATCAGAAGACTATGGTCAAGACAAAGAGTATGAAAATCCTTTTATCTACCAAGAATTCTTAGCAATTAATTATCATTACTATAAGAATGGATCAGATTTGTAGTCAACTAAAGAGGACTGTCTTGAAAGACGCTCCTCTCTTCCTCGGGTTACTGAGAGTGAGGCTATGTTCTCTTATGGAAAGTGAGGAACTCTTTAGTTTGGATTCTGACCTATCCTACATTCTTCCCCACCCTCCATGGGCATACCCAGGACTCTAGCTTTTCTGGCTGCTGAAATGTGCCTGCTTGGGGGCTGTTCATGTCAGCCTGTTTAGTTTTGCCCCGAGGTTTGTTAGCATTTGCTAAAGGTTTGTTGGGGGCTCGTTAGGTTCTGCAGGAAGTGGGTTAGCTTGCTGGAGGCTGAGGAGGTTTTGTGAGGGTTTTGTAGGGGAGGGGGCTTTTTTTTTTTTTTTTTTTTTTTTGCCTTTCAGCTTGATGGGCTGGGAGTGAGTGGAGTGTGGAATTGTTGCTGCCCTAACAGTGCAGAGCTGGCTCTGGAGGCGGGCTAGCCCACAGCTATAAAGCCTCCACCTCTGCTTCTCATTATCCCCCAAGCTCCAGTTTGTGTAAATGAAGCATTTTTGTTCCACCAGCAGCAATCCCACCCTTAACCCCGTTGGGCTGGTAATGGCTCCAATCTTCTATCTGACTTGAGAAAGGAAAAGTTGATTGAGTCGCAGTACCTGCGGACAACCTTGGTCTCTATCCCTGCCATCCCCTCGCTTCCTTGAGGCGGTCTCTTTTCCCAGATACTGGAGAACCTGTCCTGCGTAGAGCTATTTGTGACCCCCATCCCCAAGAATGGGCTCAGGAATTAGCCCCTCCTGGGACTCAAACCCATCCATGCTTAGCCCACCCTGTTCTACCTACCAAAGCAGCCAAAGCAGATGGTTAGAGACAATTGAGCAAAAGCACCAGAGGGAAATCTGCATCCTGAGGAGCTGGGCACCAGCTCAGCTGGCTCAGCCTTGGGGTTCCCTATGAGACAGACTCCCACAATTTCCCCATTTGGTTCCCTGGATGTCACACACCTTTTTGAATGATGGCTTTACCACGTGTTCCAGAAGTGGCCATTCCTCCTGACCCTCCAGGGTGGGATCCTGGTCTCCCGAGGTCACCATGGCTCTCTAAGCCAGCACAATGTGGCAAACTATTACCACTGCTAAATGCCAAAATCATTCTCTGCCAGAGAGAACTGCCTTACCACCTAAAGGCTGAGACAAGAGCATCCTTCCTCTGCTCCAGGAGGACCTTCCCCATCTCCTTAACCTCCTCCAGAGGTTAGAAGCATCTTAATAAGCTGGTGTTTTAAGCTTTTAACTTTTCTATTTATTCCTTTGCCTCTCCCCCTCCCAACTCTGTTATCTTTAAGGTGGGAGTGAGCCCAATGTGTTCTTGGAAATAGATTGGACAATGGGGCACAGAATAGACCAGGTGAGGGCTCGAGCACACGGCAAGGGAGGTGATGACGGGAAGGGGAACAGGAGAGGGCCCTGATATCCAAGCCGGCTCCTCTCTCAGTCATTCTCTAGGCTCAGCACCTTATGTTCAACCGGCTGTGAAGAAGCACCAACCATTGCTGCTGTAATCCTACCCTCTCCCCTTTCTCAATTGTCTCACTAATTAAAGATGTCATGAGAAATTTCCCCTGCTGCGAAGTGCTTGGGGAGTTGCCAGTATCCCACAGAGGAGAGAAGCAGCACCTGCGGGATGGAGGTGTCACCTGGCACCTAGCACCTGAGACACACCTGGATGCATCAGCTAATGCTGAGGGAGGGAGAAAGAGATGGCTAGTGAAGGGAGGGGAACTTTCCCCTGAGGAGAGCGGAAAGAATCCAAAATTGAGGGTAAATAGGAACATTAGAAACATAGTTATAAGTGCAAATCCTTCGGCACCTCAGTTTCCTTATCTGTAAAATGGGTAAAACTTGTACTGCCTACTTCATAATATCCTTGGGAAGAAAATACTTCAGAAACTTTAAAATATAGTAGCAATGTTGGATATTATTTTTTCACTCATTCCCCTGCCTCTGAGCAGGACTGTACTCTCTCACCCAGACTAAAATCCTTTAGTCAGGAGGACCCGAGCTCAAATCTGATCTCAGACACTTAACGCTTCCTATCTGTGTGATCCTGGACAAGTCACTTAACCCTGATTGCCTCAGGAAAAAACATCTGGGGTGATTTTGAAGAGCTCTTAAAAAGGACACAACAGTCACCCCAAAGTCTGTCGCCCCGCTTATCAAGGAAGTCCTTCAAGTTGTGCCATAATTTGCTCCTAGCCCAGCCCTCTGGGAGTGGGGGCCAGGCCGGTGACCAAGCAGAGAATGGAAGGAGGGGGTCTGCTCACCTTTTTCTCTCACTCTTTTGGTATAAAGATCTAAAGATCTAGCGCTGACTCCCGGGATCACGCTCTGGGAATCTGGAAGTCTGGGGAGGTTCAGCATGGGGGAGCCTCAAATGCTGTCTGAAATATGAATCCCTTTGCCTGGGAGTCTGAGGTCACCCAACCAGACGGCTTCTCTACCCGGAAATGAGGTCGGGCCGAGAATAAGTTGGGGGTCCCTCCGGCTGTTGCTAAGGGGGACCCCCTTCGAGAGCAGTTCTTGAGCAGTCACATCTGCCCTTCTGCCAACCGTGGCCCCGCTTCCGGGACCCCAAGCTCCCATCTTTACCAAGCTCACGTCCTCCCAAGCCCCGACTCAGCGCTTCCCACCTGGGAAGAGTTTGGTGAGAAAATAGGGAGACGGAAGGCGGAGAAAGGGAAGGGGGGTGGGGCAGAAGCTGCCTTCCCCGACAGGTTCAAAGCCGACCCACCTGGGGCTGTCAACAATTAATTTCCCCAATCTTCGAAGCGGATCAGCTTCAGAGGGAAAACAATTAGCCCACTGCAAATTGTAATTGTCATCTCACTCCTGATTTTAATTTGGACTAATGAGGGCTAAGTGATTCCGTCTCTCCCCTCCTCCACCTGCCCCCAGCCCTCACCTGCCCGGGGGTGTTGGTCTTTTGCCGAGGGGTCAGGGGGAAGAGCCTGACCTCCTTTGGCCTGGAGCTGAGGAGGCGGGAGAGTTGGCTCCCAGCCCCAGGCTGGGCAGGTGGGAGATGGAGAGCTCTGGTCTCGGTGGGGAGCTGCCCATTTGCAAGGCTTATATGCAATCAAAGTTTTATTGAATGGAATTGACTGCCAGCTCTCTCCTCTGTCACAGCCGGTTACCTCTCCCGGCTCACTCTCTGGGGGCAGGAGCTGGAGTCTGCAGCTAGTCTGTCTCCTTCGTTCCAGGGATCTTTCCCCCTGCCTCTCTCCTCCTTCCACTCCTCACATTTCCATCCATCCTTTCCCACCTTCTCCTCTCCTTCGTTTGGCAAGATATTGTTTCTTGTTCTGGAGAGAGAAAAATAGAAGCTTCTCGCATCTTTGCCAATAAATTTTTTGTTTTTTGACTGAACTTGATAATAATAGCTCACATATATATGGCACTTCATAGTTTATTAATAACAAAAATGAATTTGAGAGTGTGTGTTGCGCTCTTAATACGATAAGCACTGGGGATACCACAAACAGAAAAAGTCCAGACAGTTCCTGCCCTCCAGGAGCTTATGTTCTAATGGGGGGAGATAACGCGAAAGAAAATTCAGCTGCAGGATGGATGGAAAAGCCTGGAAATGCTGGAGGCTGCAGCGGGACAGATGGCAAGGCCTGGGAGTCCCTAGGTTATACAAGTGGGTCAGATGCCAGTGCTGTGGGGCGGCAGGGCAGATGGGAAGGGCAGATGAGGGCTCTCCATCTCACTGGAAGGAATAAAGCTGTTGACTCCCATCCCTTCCCGGCTGTGCAAGCAGTCAAGCAGACAAAGCAGGAGGCCAGGAGGCAAAAGGCAAGCTTCCTCAGCAGGGGTGAGTTTTGCCAGCTCAGGTGGATCCTGGGACTTCCAGGAGTTGGAAAGGAAAAGGCTATCAGGGACAATTTTCTCTTCCTTTTTTCTTAAGGTTTTCAAAGCACTTTGCAAATATTGTCTCATTTGGTCCACACAGCCACCCTGTGAGTTAGGGGCTATTATTATCCCCATTGTACAGAAGAGAAAACTGAAGCTGAACAAGGTTAAATAATCCGCCCAGCATCCCACAGCTGATGTCAGAGATATGATTTGAACTGAAATCTCCCCGACTCCAAGGTCATCACCGCTACTGATTGTCCTCCCAAAAATCCAGTAAGATGGTAGTATGTGTATTATTATCCCCATTTTACAGATAAGGAAACTGAGGCTGAGTGAGTTTTTTTTTTTTTTTTCCCTTGAGTGATTTATCCACAGTTATATGGCTAGGAAACACCAAGGCGGTTAATCTAAAGTTACTGGAGTACTGGGGAAAGAACAATAACTATTAGCTCAGAGGACCAATGTTCAAATCTCACCTCTCCTACTTTACCACCTTTGTGATATTGGACAAATTATAGCCTCCCTGGGACTCGGTTTCCTCATCTGTAAAATCAGTTCCCAGCGCTAGAGAGAGAATGAGCTTATGCATTCAAGTCTCTTTCTCCCTCTGTATCACTTCCCATTTTCGGCAAGGAGCTGGATTTACTGGGCACTATTTGGGCATCTTATTCCAACCCTGCTCCTTCCCAGGGCCGAGCCAGTTGTGGTTATTCCACAAAAATTAGCACCCAAGAGTCAGGAGGCAGAGGCTGAGTCCTGGAAATG
The DNA here is from genome assembly GCF_048593235.1 of Sminthopsis crassicaudata. Classification (NCBI taxonomy): domain Eukaryota; kingdom Metazoa; phylum Chordata; class Mammalia; order Dasyuromorphia; family Dasyuridae; genus Sminthopsis; species Sminthopsis crassicaudata. The sequence goes on along the minus strand of NC_133620.1, from coordinate 100,549,986 downwards.
GCCTCCAGCTTGCTGCCAGCTGTGGGCTCTGCCCCCATAGAGAGAGAGAGAGTCCCGGAGTGGTGCAAAAGTCCCAGACCCGCTTGATGTGGGAAGCATCACGGTACCATGGGAAGGGCACCCGACTAACAGTAGGAAGACCTGGGATTGAGTCCCAGAATTCTTGTTAATTAGCTCTGTGATCTTAGGTACTCTCTCAAATTTTCTGGATCTTCTCTGACAAATAAATACAGTAATCCTTCCCCTGCCTGTCCCAGAGGCTGGCATCAGAACTGAGTGAAAGTTTATCCCTAATGTATGTAGACATTCATACACACATTTATGCTTGCACTCCCTAGCTGATAACAATAGCTGACATTTGTGTAGTGCCTCCTACTTGCCAGGCACTGTGTAAGCCCAGAACAATTATTATCTCATTTGATCCTCACCACAACCCTTGGAGGCGATTGTGGTCCCCATTTTACACTTAAAGAAACTAAGGCAAACAGATAAAATGATTTCCTGAGGGTCACATAGCTAGTAAGTGACTGAGACCAATCTTGCATTCATTTCTTTCTCAATTATAGGCCCAGGGCTCTCTCCAGTGGGTCACCTAGCTGTCTCCCTAGTATGTTTATACATGTATACATATGTGTGCACATGTGTGTGAATATTTAACTACACACATATACATACGGACACCTCTACACATTAGACAAGAAAGCACTTTCTTTCAATCCCAGGATTCCTAGCCTGGCTGTTTGGTTGATTTTTGAGGAATACAAAGTCCAATGTCAGTGGAAGAGTTGTTGGTATTTAAGCCTTCTCTGCATCCCACCCCAGGCTCCTTGCCAATCATATTTCTGTTCGGTGGGAACCTTTAATTGGTATTTGCCCAGCGAGGGAGGATGATGTTCCAGGGATCCAGAGAGCCTTCCCGTGTCTACCTTCCCCATCGTCCCTGATTTTTGTCCTGCCTGTGCCCTTCACTGACTAGCAGGGAGGAAGAGATACAGCTGGATGTTCCCTGACAAGATTTCCCCCTTTCCTTTCAGTTGCTGTCACCATGGACACAATCCTCTCTTCAAATTGTGTGTTATTTCCCAGTTGGAAAAAATAAAAAAATCTCAGCTTGATTTCTATCCCCCCCCAGCCTAGGGTAGGGTATGAGCTAGACTAGCTGCCTTGAAAGAATTTTTTATCCAATTCTCCTCCCACTCTGTTCATTGCGCAGAATAATGCTCTTCTTCCCAAGTTCAAATGTGACTTCAGATATTTATTAGCTGTATGGTTCTAGGGCAAGACCTAACCTCTGTCTGCCTCAGTCTCCTCATTTGTAAAATGAAGAATAGCATCAACCTCAGGACTGCTGTGAGAATTAAACAAGATTAACCTATACCTAGTTTTTGCAAACCTCAAAACATTGTATTTTGTTGTAGTTCAGTGTCCGATCCTTTGAGACCCCATTTGAGCTTTTCTTGGCCGAGATATTGGAATGGTTTGCCATTTCCTTCTCCAGCTCATTTGACAGATGAGGAAACTGAGGCAAACAGGGTTAAGTGACTTACCCAGGGTCATCCAGCTAGGAAGTGTCTGAGAGTGGATTTGAATTTAGGAATATCATCCTTCCTGACTCCAGGCCTGGAATTCTGGCATTCTCCCAAATGCTTTATAAACACTAGCTATTGTTATTATTCTCATCGTCTGTGTTCTTCTGAAGTTCCTCATCACTGATTTGAGACTATCTATTTGCATTCCAAAATTGTCTAGCCAGTATCTCATTGACTTCCTAACTCAATTTGAGAATAAAGCTAGCAAAGCCAAGACTATGGGTTCCCTTCCATTATGATTTCCCTGCTAGTCTGCTCAGAGTAGAACAGCTTTATGTCTGAGGGGCACGTCCTTGATCTCAGTCACAAATGGAGTGTCATGGATTAGGAGAGAGAACCCTGGAAAATGCACGTGGATGCTCAGTAGAGCCTTTACCTTTACTACTGGGAAACTATCCAATAGGTGACCTAATGATGGCGGGCTGGTATCTGCAAAATATAGCACAGCATTTTGCCTTTATTAAAGTTCTGTGAGGTAATGAGGTAAGGGTTATATTTGCCCTATTACAGGAGGGCGGGCAAAAAAGAATCAGGCATTGGGGATAAGGAAGGAAGGAAAGAAAGGGAGGAAGAGGGAAGGAGGAAGAAGAAAGAAGGGAAAGAAAAAAGAGGGAGAAAGAAAAAGGGGAAGGGATGGGCGAAGGAAGGGATGGGAGGGAAGGAGGAAGGAGAAAGAAGGGAAAGAAAAAAGAAAGGAAGGTAGAAAGAAGAAAGGGGAAGGACAGAGAAAGGAAGGAGTGGAGGGAGGACAAAAGAAGGAAAGGACAAAGAAAGGAAAGAAAGGAAAGACTCTCTTCTCAAGATGTAATGAGGAAGACAACATGCAAACAACTATATGCAAACATGATATATATTCTTTGGAGATTATCAACAGAGAGAAGGCTAGCATTTCAGGCCTTGGAAAAGGCTTCTTGTAGAAAGTGGGACCTAAAGGAAGCGGGGAGCCAGGGGATAGATAAGGAGGGAAAACATTGCAGGCTTGGGGACAGCCAGAGAAAAATGCTCACTCTGGAGATGGAGGGTCCATGAGGGAGAAATACCTGGGAGTGGAGAAGTTATAAGAAGATTGTAAAAATAGGAAGGGGTCGGATTATGGAGGACTGTAAAAGCTAACAGAGAATTATGTATTTAATCACAGAGGCAACAGATTGAATAAGCAGGGGATGGAAGGGGAAAGGGAATGACATGGTCAGAACTGCCCTTTGTAGGAAGATCAGAGTTGTGTTTAATGTATCTACAAGATATTCACTTTGAAAGGTCCAGTAGGCAGTTGGAAATACAAAACTGAAGGTCATAAAAAGTAAAGTAATTCTCCTAAGAATACAAGCTAATTGATCAGAGCCACCCAGATGGAAATACTTCCCATGAGAACATCTTAATCATATCTCAAACTCATACTAGAGTAGGATATTATGGCAAACTGAGCCACAGAATAAATCAAGCCAAAACCCATGAATGGACCTTGGGTCCTCCTCCTTCCCTTTGAGTCCCTCCTCAATGCTGCTCATACCGAGATAATCAATCTTTTCTTTTCAAACTCTGCAGGGTCCAAGATTCTTAGGAATTGGTCAGCCCTGTTCCCAGTTCCTTTTACTTGGCTCTTGTTTCTTCTCCCTCTCCCTCTCTCCCAGAAAGGGCCATGTTATCAGGCAGGAACCCTTTAAATAGGTGAGACAAAGGTGACAAATGCTCCTCATTTACATTCCGGTTCTATCGGGGTTTTTAGGCCTTGCAGAATGGCATTTCTATCAAAACATCTCATTTGGAAATGTCAGTTTGGCTTTTGATAAGTCATCCGTCACTCTGATCTTGCCTGACAGACGCCCTTAACAACACGGTGGTATCTAATATACTGTGTAGTGAGTCTTTTGCAATTGCGAAGTATTTTATTTATTCAATGTGGCATGAAATCTTCCCTGGAGGAAGTGGGGTATTCGTCCCACCAGACCAGTCTTTTCAAGGCCTTTTCTGACTAGCCCACAGTTTCTCCTTTCCTCCCTAGGGTCAGTCTGGCTGGGTTGGTCATTGACTTTATCCATTTTCAGTGATAAAAAGCCCTGGGCAAATCACTTTTGTGGATTGGCTTCTGCCCTAACTAGAGGCAAATAAAGGGTCCTGGCTGAGTTTTGGGATTAGTTCACCATGAAAGCCCTCATTGCCGGAGTCCAAAGCCAGAATCCTTGCCTGTCCCTCTGATGCCTGGACTTGTGGAATCAATCTAGGCCGGAAGATTTTCAGTTCCTCCTGCTGGCTCTGCCTCATTCCTTTAGAAGTAAATTTAGAATTTGACCTTTTTTTTTCCTGTCCTTCCCTAGCCCTAGAGCTGGCAAGATTATGGTCACAGCCGTACCTTCCCTTGTGACATAATGACTGAAGCACTGGGATGATCAATACAAAATTGGAATTTTTAAAAAGGAAATTTTACTTAAAACAGACAAACAAACAAACAAACTACTGAAGAGATCTAGGGATTAGAAATGGCTTTTGATCCCTATTTGGCTTCTAACTAGCCATAAGACTCTAGTTAAGTGCACCTCTCTAGACTTCAGTTGGAAAATTAGAGGGTTTTTCTAATCTTTAATCTAGATCTGATGATCTAGAGCATAAAATAAACATGCAATTCTCATCAAAAGGTGGAACAGAAGGAGTTTTAAAGCCATCCAGCCTCTGCTTCAAACTAGTCCTGTGTTGGTTTGGCTGGGCATTCCAGTTCTTATTTCTTGCCCTTTTTGCTGCAGCCTATCCCCCCCCCCAGATCTTTTTCAGTCCTTAATCCCTGAGACACAAATCACCACCAATAACAACAACAACAACCCCCCATTTTATCACCACAATAAGAGCACATGAGTTGTAGCTCTGGCCGCAAGACTTAAGTGACCCAGCCGGAATTAGAACTGAACTGTTAAAGATTAATGCCCTTCCTTGGAAAAACAATAGTCATAACTCTCATTCCTATAAAACTTTAAGGTTTATAAAATATTTTTCTTCAGAAAGCAGATAATGGAAATGTCCCCATTTTACCGTAAGGAATCTGAGACTCAGTTACAATTAGGCAGAGTCAATGCCAGCGCAACATCCCAGAGCTGACCTCTTTCCATCGTACCACAGTGCCTCTCTAAGTGTTTGGGGGTTTTTTAGGTCGCATTTTAGTCTTTTTATAAAAAATAGAAGAGCCATTTGGACTCTATCAAATTCTGATTATTAAGCATTTTTATCTATTCTTGTGATAATAATAATAGATGATATTTATATAGTGCCTTAAGGCTTGCAAAGCACTCTACAAATGTGACTTCATTTGATCCTCACAATCCTGAAAGGTGGGTGCTATTGTTAGTTATCCCCATATTACAGATGAGAAAATTCAAAACTGAGAGAGGCTAAGTGAGATGCTAGTAAAATTGCTAGTAAACAAAGCTAGAAAACCTGTGATGCAAGATTTCAATTCGGGTCTTACACAAATCCAATGCCATCTGACCAGCTGTCCCTGTGAAAGCCTAAGGGCCATTCCCCATGTACCTAATCACTGCTGTCTGGACAGTCTCTTTAGATTTGGGTTCTGGAGCTATTGTCTTCTCTGATCTTTGATCTCTCTATGATCCCTCGAGCACTGCCTGACCAACTGGGCCCTATGGTGAGTACTTGCCCTGACCCTGCCAATCTGAGCCAGACACATCCTCAAGCCAACTTTCTTAACTGCCCTACTTCTGCGTTCTCCCTTAGGCCCATTCCCTTGTTATCATCCCCTTATCCTGTGATTCTCATCCCCCAATCCAGTTTCCTATTGTGGTTCTGGGAGCCAGTGATACTTAGGAACCTGGAACTTCACGGACTTCTCACCTGTTCTCCCTTCTTCCTTTCTCCTGCTCCCAGGTAGCAGGTATTTACATGAACCTCCAATTCTTCCAGGTGGCCAAGGCTGCCCATGCAGTCTACCATGGGGCAAGAGCAGAATCTAATCATCTCCTTCGTTCCAGAGCCAATTTCTGAGACGGCATTCAGACCGCAGGGCTTTGGCTTCACGGAGTAGATTAAAAGGAGAATTCCTTTTCTAAGTCTATCTTTAGCCTTTCCAGTTTTATTTCCAAGCTCCCCTGAAATCTATTCTTAAACATAGTTTGTGATGACCTAGAAACTTTGGATAGTTTGTGGGTGTTCATTAAATAGATAACAATCAAGTTCTAGAGTCTCCTTTCCCAGAGATTTTTTTTTTTTTTAGGAAAGATGTGACAGCTATGGGAGAGAGTTTTCCCCTAGAAAGAAGGGCAGACAATCAGATCTCTTGAGGTATCCTTAGTCCTTCATTACACTTTGTCCTCACATGATTTTATTTATTATTTCTGGCACTCCCACCACGTTGTTTTCTTCTTGACATCTCTCTATGACCAAGGCATTTCTCAGAGCCGTGGCAGTGACTTGCAACGTGACTTACCACACTGTGGTCCCCCAGGCTGGGTGGAAAGAAGGATGAGTTTTTCTAGGATGAGACTGGCTTCAGGGCTGAGATATCCCTTTGGATCATTGTCCAAGATTGCTGGCTCTAACTGGGTCCACCTTCTGCATGCATCCCCATCACAATTTTTTTTCCCTTTCATACTTTCCTATCTTTACTTTCATAATAATCCTTCTATCTGCTCCCCATCCCCCTGAACCTATATCCTGGTATCTCTTAGTGTATTTCAGCTCAGAGGACTTCATGGTATTCCTAGGGAATCATGTAGAAATACAAGGATCACATGACTTAGAAATAGAAAGAGTCAGAAAATTATCCCCCAAAGTTAAATGAGCTGTTTAAGATCACACGGGTGATAAACAGCAGAGCCAGCTCTCCTTCCTTTAGATTCCCCAATTGAAGGCCATCCACCTTGCTGCTTTGCTATCACAAAAAAAATTGCTGCTATAAATATTTTGATGTATGGATTTTTTATCCCTAATGACCTCTTTGGGTTATGTATTTTAGTTATGCTATTTGCATAATTCCAAATTGCTCTCCAAATGGTTTATGAATTTCCACCATTGACTATTTGCATCTTGACTAATTTTCTGCACATGAGGTAAAACCTCAGGGTTATTTTTTACATTACTTTTATTATTAGTGATCTGGGACATTTTTAATGTTTGTTAATAGTTCATTTATCTGTTAGGAAATATCTTTTAGTCTTATGCATATCTATGTCTATGTATAGATCGATGTGGGTATATGATAGGCAGAAAAAGAAAGAGAAAGGAAGAGGGAAGGAAAAGAGAGAGAGAAATAAATATAAGCAACTAAGAGATATGTATGAATATATGCATATATAACAGATATATATAATAGATATGCTTATTATAATATATACATATATATGAGACAAAAAGAGACAGAAAACAGAAGAGAGGGATGGAAGAGAAGAGAGGGAAAGAGGGAGAGATGTATGTATATAGATATATGAGGGATAGATATATGAAAGAAAGAAAGGACAGGGGAGAGAGGAAGGGAAGGAGAAAGAGTATGTGTGTATATACAAACAACTAACATAGATGGATAGAACAGCTACATAATAGATATATTTATATGCATAACACAACATATATGTGTGTTTGTACATGTCTGGGGCATATGTGGACATGTGTATGCATATATGTGTGAGGATGTATGTATATATATACATGGGAATTGTCTATATATCTTGGATACCAAAAAATTTTGCTTTTTGCTTTTTTTTTTTTTGCTGAGGCAATTGGGGTTACACAGCTAGGAAGTGTTAAGTGTCTGATGTCAGATTTGAATTCAGGTCCTCTTGACTTCAGGGCTGGTACACTATCCACTGTGCAACCTAGCTGCCCCAAAAAATGTTATAAAAAAAATTTCCCCCATTTGACCAATTCATTTCTCTTCTTATCTTTGATACATTAATGTTGCTTTTAGAAGTTTTTAAATTTTGAATAATCAAAATCGCCTATTTTATCACTTGTAATTGTCTTTATCCCTTTTTTATTTTAAGGACCTTTATACTGTAAAAGGCACATGATCTATTTTCTTCTAATTGTTTTATAGTATAATCTTTAATATTCAGCTCATATATCCATTTTGAATTTATTGAGGAATATGATATAAATGTCAGTCTAAACTTAATTTCTGCCAGATAGCTTTACATTTTCCCCAATAGCTCTTATCAGATAGGAAGTCCTTTCCTAAGTAATTTATATGTTGAAGTGTATCAAACACTATTATTAAGTTCCATTACTTCAAATCTTTCTAGTCTGTTCCACTGATCTCAGGGTTTTTTTATAATAATAGATTTTTATTTTCTAAAATAAATGCAAATATATTTTTCAACATTCACCTTTATAAAACCTTGTGTTCCAATTTTTTCTCCCTCCTTCTCTACCTCTCCCCTCAAACCAAGTAATCCAATATAAGTTAAACAAATGCAATTCTTCTAAATATATTTCCACATTTATCATGCTGCTCAGGAAAAATCAGATCAAAAGGGAAAAAATGATCTCAATTTTTTTCAACCAATATCAAATAATTTTGATGACTGCTGCTTTTTAATATAGTTTTAAGACCTGGAGGTACTATTTCCCCCTCATTCCTACCCTTTTTCATTATTTCCCTTGATATTCTAGATTTTTTCTTCCTCCAAATGATTTTTGTTATTAGCTTATCAGACTCTACAAAGTATCCAATATTTTGATTGATATAGCATTAAAACTATGAATTATCTTTAGTAATATTGCCATTTTTACTATATTGGAATGGCCTTGCCATGAGCATGGAATATATCTGCAGGTCAATACCTGCTCTTTTTTTTCCAATAAAGAGCATTTTGCAATTAAATCTGTGGCTTTAGTAGCTTAATCTTCAAATATGTATATTATAATTATGTCAAATGGACTTTTCCTTTTAAGTAATGCCTCTCAGATTTTGTTATTTTTATACAGAAATCCTTTTGTGTTTTTTTTTCTGAACTTATTTTGTAGAATGCAGTTTTACTGAAATTGTTATTTGTCTTGACTCATCTCTTTTCTGAATCGCTAGGGTTTTCTAAGTAAACTACTTTGCCTTCAACAAAAGGAAATAGCTTTATTTTCTCTTTGCATTTAGATAAGTTTTCTTTTTTTAGTTACATAAAAATAATATCCATTTTGATTGAATATTCAATAAATGTTTTTAAATGATTGTGAATTGGGAGATAATTATGCTAATAATGAAAGACATTTACTATCTATCCTAATAGGATAGCAAACTGGTCTAATAATACTTGGATTCAAATTTTACCTCCATCACTACTGGCTATGTAACCTTGGAAGTATTAATTAACCTCTCAGTGTTAAGCAATTCTTTAAGACTATGCATTGCAGAAAGGATGTTAAACCTGAGTCAGTAAAGAGTGTTAACAGCTAGAAGTGCCCTGAAGTAATGAAATCATAGTTCTAGTCTCTATAATTACTTCTACCTAAAATGTAGCCAGTGGTCCTCAAACTTTTTAAATAGGGGGCCAGTTCATTATCCCTCAGACTGTTGGAGGGCCTGACTATAGTAAAAACAAAAACTGACACTCTGTCTCCTCCCCTCAGCCCATAACCCAGCAGGCCTCATAAATGTCCTCTGCCCTCCGCATCTGGCCCGTGGGCCATAGCTTGAGAACTCCTGATAGACTGTATACTCCTAGAGAACAAGGATTATTTTTCATTTTGTCTTTGGTGTCCAGTGCCTTGCATATTCCTCCAGGCCCATTGGTTTGAGGAGTTAATATTTACCTCAGTGGGAGTCATCTTAGCCTAAGCTAAGCTACACCTTGATTTGATGTAGGAGGAAAGGATGTCCAGAGGTTATAAAGGAAACTCCATCAATGGGGACCTTCTTCATCAAGGAAAATAGCAAACAGAAAGTGTTATGGGAAGAACAGGAAGGAGGGACTAAGTATGGGCTGAAGTCACCTAGACTGGCAACTTTCAAGTAAGATTTGAAAAGACATATAGGAATGGGTAAATTATGGCTATTTCTCAAGTCAGTCAAGACCCTTACGATCTCTTTCTCTTGGAATTATCATGGCACATGGGGAAGCAGAGGACTGGGAATCAGACTAGTTCATATTAGTTCAACATCCTCATTTTAGACAAGAGAAAACCAAGACCCAGAAAACTTAAATAATTTATCCAAGATCAAACATATGATGAAGACAAAGCCAGGGACCTCTGACAACAAATTTAGTTTTCTTTCAGTCTCATTATTCTCCTTGCCTCCTTCTTCCTTGCATTCTCCATCTCATAGGAAAAAACGTCTTTTGTTTGATTTCTTTACAGTCTTCAGGGTCTTAGAGGAATTCATTCATTTGACCAAGGTCTTCTATACATAAGGCCTGTACTCAGCCTGAGAGGTGTACAGAAATAAATAAGACACAGTGTCAACCATCCAGGAATCTTCAGTACAATAAGGAAGATAAGACAAGTACATCAATAAATATAATACAGAGTAAACTGTGCTTTAAGAGAGGCACCAATCAGTTGCTATGAGAATTCAGAGGAAAGAGAGATCAATTTCAGCATCCCAGCTGGTGGATCCAGGAAAAATCAATGAAATAGGGGCTGAGATGGAGGGTGAACATTCTGGAAACAGGGATGGAAGAGCACAAGCAGGAACATGTTCATGGAACAATAATGTAGTGCAGAGTTCATGTGAAAGAGTAATTTGAAATAATAAAATTTTAAAATCCAGTTCTATTAAACATATGTGCAAAACACTGTCATAGAGACAACACTGATACATGCAAATATATTTGTTATACGTGTCTATATAAATGTATGTATGTATATACACATATGTATGTGTGTATATATATACATATAGATATAAACAATCTTTGGGGACAATCTAATGGGGATAGAAGTGGTACTTACAGAAATAACTGGCAGGAGGAATGTTCAGTGAGTGCAAAAGGCAAGTTCAGACAAACAGCTGTGAGAAATCTGATGAGATACCATTTTCACTGGAAGCTAAATGAGAGTAAGAAAAGGAGTACGGGGGCAGCTGGGTGGTACAGTGGATAGAACACTGGCCCTGAAGTCAGGAGGACCTGAATTCAAATCTGCCCTGAGACACTTAACACTTCCTGGCTGTGTGACCCTGGGCAAGTCACTTAACCCCAATTGCTTCAGCCAAAAAAAAAAAAAAAAAAAAAAGGAGTACCATGGGGGGAGATACAATCTAAGTTGGGAGGCACAGTGGGTAGAGCACCGTCCTTGGAGTCAGGAAGAACTGAGTTCAGATGCAGCCTCAGACACTTAACACTAGCTCTGTGACCCTGGCCAAGTCATTTAACTCCAATTACCTCACTAAAAAAACTTTAACAATGTGAGTTGAGTATTAAGGGAAAAAACTTCAAATGGATGGAGATAGAGAGGAAGGGCAATGTGAGCATCCATCCTAAGCAAGTGAGACAGTGCGAGCAAGGGCAAAGATATAGGTAAGGGCTCGATGAGAATAGGAGGCAGAGATTGATCCAATTTGGCTAGAATATAATTGAAGAGGAGTTGCAGGTAAGGTTGGAAAGGAAGCATATTTGAAAGGTCTTGTCTTGTATGCCAGGCTAAACTTCCTTCAAGGTTCAGCTAAAATCTCATTTTCTTCAGAACGCCTTTTCTGATCTCCCTTAAGTAGTGCCTTCTCCCTGTTGATTATTTCCAATTTACTCTGTTTATTGCTTGTTTTTACATCGTTTGCATCTTGTCTCCCCCTTAAAATGTGAACTCCTCAAAGACAGGGATTATGTTTTGCTATTCTTTCTATCCCCAGGGCTTACTACTCAGCCTTGCCCATGGTAGATGCTTAATAAATGTAAATCAACTAAGATCATAGGGCAAAGCCACCAGATCTTGCTAGAGTGATTGGCAGTGGGCAGTGGTGATGGGACTAGGCTAGGGATTCATTACTGTTTTTGGATTGAAGTTACTCATTCTGGTCCAGGGCTTTCTTGTAGCCTCCTGTGTCTGGTAGGGGGCTTCCCAAATATACTTCCTGCCATTCCCTTCATCAGATCTTCCCAGCACTGAAAGAGTAAACCAGCCTGAACCCGGCGAAGTGGTAATGACCAATGTCTGGCCGGAGAAAAGAGGTCTGGTGAGGGAATAGACATGTGCAGTGTTATACATCCCATCAGGTCACTGAGCTGATTTGTTTTTCTTTGTTACTAAAGAAGGCTTAGTGGAGTGGGGGAATATATCTGGATGATAGAAAAGCAAAATTTATCAATAAAACGAAAAAGATTAAGCCAGCCTTGTAGAAAGTTTCCAACTATAGTCATTTGTACAGGAGAAAGAATAAAGCATAAGGGTTCCTGCATTTCCTCTGTGGAGAACCTGGGGGAAGGACAGAGGAATGAATTGTAAGTCTATGGCTTCTCTATTAGATTGCTTGTAGCAGCTGGAGAAATCAAGCAAAAATATATATATATAACTCACATCCATCCACACTGTTCTTTTAAAAGCACTTTTTTGTTGGATAGAAGAATGAAGCCCCAAGCTAAAATTCAGTCAGTAGATTTTTTAAATGATATGTGAATTTCAGTGATCCAGTTTCTTCCTTATCTCCAGTGATGGTGAATAATTGGAAACTGGTTAGATCCAGACAATTGTGTTAGTCGCTGAGCTCCATCAGAAACTGTTCTATGTTTTTCTTCTGATTTCTTGGGGGTAGAGATGGCATGGAAGGTAGATGTGGTGAGGGGAGTCCCTGGGTGTTCAGCTACCCCTTAAGGGCTAATCCTCAGGGCACTTCTTTCCCCCCAAAACTTCTGAAATGTGGGCTCCTCTTTGGGAAGAAACACATGCTTTTCCTAATAGACCTGCCTAATTACTTGTTTAAACTAGACATCTGGTGTATAATGACTCCTGGCTGTGAGCAGAGAAAGCCATCAGCCAGTGACTGCAGGAGAACCAGCCCCGCTTGACCCTGTCCCTGTTGGCTTTGGCAGGAGAGGTGGGTATCCCTTGAGGTGTCAGAGAGGGCAGCTGAGTGTGGGGAAACAACAGCCCAGAGAATTGGTGTGTGGGGAACACCCATCCTGAGCAGCTTCAGTGACCGCTCCCGGGTATGGATCCCACAGAAAAGGGGAGGATGGAGCTGAAGCCCAAAGCAAGGGAGTCTCAAAGGCAGGGTTCTCCTCCCAGCTTTGACCCTCGTTGCAGGTGGGGTAGCACCTGAGACCAGTCAGTCTTGCGCCTCATGTTGCTTTTTCTCTTTTATATTTCTATTGGTATCTTTCCCTTTTACCTTACTTTCATTTCCTAATATAGCCCTTTCCTATCCCACTCCTAAAGAGCCATCCCTGAACAAAGAATAAAAAAGAAAGGGGGAAAAAGCAATTCAGCAAAACTAGCTAGCACAGCAACCTAGTCCAATATTATATCCATTTTTCCACATGCATAGTTCCCCACCTCAGTGAAAAAACGGAAGGGAGGACTTAGGGCCACAGTTTCCCTGGCTGAGACAAATCCATACAATTGATTTTTTTTAACCTCTTTACTTTTAAATGTTTTTATTTTGAACTTAAACACCAATTTTATAAAAGGAGCATTTCCCATATTCCAAATAGAACAGAAAAAGCAGATTATATACAAAACTGTGAATCTCTCTAATATATAGCTTGCTTTTTCTTTTAAGTATAGAACAAATTCAACATATAATTTTCAGAATTGTCCTGATTGTCTATAATTCCTCCTGTTCACTTCTGTACATAAAAAAGCCTCAATGATGTATCCTTTCTTTCTTTCTTCCTCCCTCTCTTCCTCTCTCCCTCCCTTTCTTCTTTCCTCCCTCTTTTCCTTTTTTCTACACTGCTCTAGCTCCCTTTTCTTCATTGCCTCAAAAAAACCTAAAAAAAAATAAAATAAAATAAGACTCATAACAAATATGCAGTTAAAAAAAAAAAGAAAAATTCAAACAGTGACAGTGTTCAAAAATGTATGTCTTATTCTGCAACCTCAAAAGTTCAGGTAATTGGAAGACAGCTTAGTGTGGTAGACTTGGAGATAGGAAGCCCTGGGTTCAGATGCCACCTTAGATGCCACCAGCTGTGCAGGTCTGTTTCCTTATCTGTAAAATGAAGGGGTTGGACAAAACGACCTCCAAATGTCCCTGCCAGCTCTAATTGTGTGATCCCATCATCCCCAGTGCTTCCTGATCTCTGGCTAACCATTCCCCATGCCTGGAATGGCCTCCCAATCCCATTCTGAGTTCCTTTATGTCCCAACTAAAATCCCATTTTATACGGGATGCCTTCCTTATCTCCTCTTAATCCCAGTGCCTTCCCTCTTGATTATCTCCCATTTATCCTGACTATGGTTTGCTTTGTATATCTTCGTTTGCTTCTCCCCCTCCCATTAGATTATAAACACCTCCAGGGCCGGGACTTTTGCCTCTTTTTTGTATCCCCAGCATTTCACACAGTGTCTGGCATATAGTAGATGCTTAAATTAATAGGAATCTGTTGATTGATTGATTCAAGCTAAAGATCTGTTGCCTTCCCCAGGTCTTTGAGTGCCTGGGAGAAAGGCACCAGAGGCATGTAAGCTATAGTAGTGTTAATTATTATTATTTTTATTAGATGGGAGAATGTTCCCCGTGTTGATTCTTTGGGAAAACTGCTATGGAAATGAGTTGGCATCAAGCAGGCTGTGCACCCAGAGGAATAACTGCTGGCAAAGTACAGTCTCCAAGCTCTTTCTCCTTCTAAACTGCCCCCAGCTGGGTATTTAGCGGAGCCAGGGATATTCTTCTGCCCTCCCAGGGGTCTCTGCTGCTCCCTGGCTGGTTGACTAAAGATCGTTTGGGTAGCTAAGATCTGAGAACCCCCCTTCTCCCCCTCTCTGATGTATGCTCTCAGGAGAGAAGGGGTGGACCAACTCCCCAGCCCCCCTAAAGGCTCTTTTGGGGTATTGGCCCCTGTCTTACAAGAACAGGGCTAACTAAGGCACAAGAGCATTGTGGGAGGGGAAAGGGGCTAAACATCTCTACCCACCCATCCCATCTCTGTTCTCCTAAACCTTACTCTGGAAGGCTGTTGGGGGAGGGAGTCAGGAGCATCCTGAGTTAATTCATCTGCTTTTCCTCCCTCTGCAGCCTCCTCCTCCAGAAGCTGGCACTAATCGATTGATAAATCAGCTCTGCCCCTGACTCACAGAATAGCCCCTGTCACACCCCTTCCCCAAGAAGGTAAACTGGGTTGTTGCCATGGCTACGGCAGCTCAGCCAGAATATGTTGGGAGACCAAGAGCCAGAAGTCTGTGGCAGAAGAAGGAAGAAACCATAGGGGGTTTGGGGGTGGTGGAGGCGGTGACGGAGTGTATGGAGGGAGGGTGTGTAAAGAAATGAAAGGAAGAAATTGGGAGAAAAGAAAAGGAGGGGAGGATAACAAAGGAGGGCAGACCATGAATGGAAGGTAGAACAAGAAGAAAGAAAGACGGGAGAAAGGAAGAAGGAAGGGAAAAAATTAATCCTAGATGCAGGGTTGCCAAGGAATTTAGAAATTATCTCCCCCAGAATCCCACAGACCCAGAGGAGAGAAGCAACCTGACCAGTGTCACCCAGATAATAAGTAACAGAGCAGAGACTCAAATTTGTGTCTTCAGGCTTCAGATGCATTGCCCACCTGCTGTGTATCAGGCATGGGTTTAGCTGCTTTGGGGGAATGCTAAAAATGAATGAGGCACTCTCCCTGATTTTAAAGCATTTTTCAACCGATGGGGGAGATGAGATGCATAAATAAATATCTGTGATAGAATAAATAAATGAGAAAATACATGTAGAGTACTTTGCTAATCTTAAAGTGCTATATATATATATATATATATATATATATATATATATATATATATATTTTTTTTTTTTTAGGGTGGTACGGAAGCTAGAGCTCCTTTTAATTCCAGTGCCTTAATTTCAGTCGCTCTTAATTCCATTGCCAGCTCTTCATTAATTATCTGTTTATCCTGTATATAACTTGCTTTGTATAAATCCATTTATATCTTGTCTCTCGAATTAGATTATAGGCTCCTTGAGGAAAGGGACAGTCTTTAGCCCTTTTTTGTGGATACTTACCACAGTGCCTGGCACATAGGGGCATAGAATTCCGTCAGGAAGAAATGAGTTCCGAACTGATGTTGGACAAATGACTTAACTTCCAACTGCCTCAGTTTCTTTAGCTGTAAAATGAGAATAATAATAATAACATCTACCTTGCAGGGTGGTTGTGAGAGTCAAATGAGATGATATCTGTAGCAAACCTTGAAGCCTGTTAGAAATGCTAGTTGTTGTTATGAGAGGTAGAAAATACAAAAATTACAATTGGCCCTTCCAGGTCGCCATTTTCCCTACCACGATTTTGCTATATTGTGGACTGCCATAAGAAATTACACAGGACTTTTTTGGGGAACTTTGTAGAAGTCACAGAAGTCAAAACACAAAGAAACACAGAAAATGTTTAGAAACTCAGAAATGCACAAAATATATGTATGGTATTGTATAATATCAACAAATTTTATCTTCTGATACCATAATAATTCAGACTTTTTCTCAGACAAAGGAAGGGGCAAAAAATCTGACACCGATTTTCCAGATCTTGGGGACACCATATCGCTAACCCCTGCAATTTGGAAGGCGTAACAGTAGTGTCTGTTCTTGTTGTTCTTACAATCTACTGGGAGATGAGTAAATATAGATCATTTGAGGCGGGAGAGAGATTATTATGGGCACTAAGAAAGGTCTCTGTAAAAAGTGACCCCGTCGATGATGAAGGATGTTAATTAGGCACATTTGGATGGATTGATTATGTGGGTGGGAGTCATTGATCCTTTCAGTTCCACACTGAGGAGTCTTATCTTCCAGGCAGGAGAGAACCGCAGAGGACATTTGAGCCCTTGGTTAACATCCACTATCAGGCATTGCGCTTAGTGCAGGGAATACAACGGAGGTCAAAAGGGCCGTCCCTGCTCTCCAAGGAACTCCTAATGGGAGACAACACGCAAGCTGTGTACAGACAAGATACAGACAGGCTAAATGGGAGATAATCAATAGAGGGAACGCACAACATGGTCATTCAGACCTCTTCATTAGGAAAATTATTTTGGCAGCTGTTTAGGAGCTGGATTGGGGAGGGGAAAGCCTGAAAAGAAGGGAGATCAAATTAAGTAGATTCCTTTCACTCTTCCTTTCTCCTTCTCTTCCTGCTTTTTTCTTTATTTTCCCTTCTGCTTTCTTTCTTCTCATCCTACCTAAGTATGCTGTAGTCCAAGGGAGGATCAATGAGTGTCTGAATTAGGTATTTGTCATAGGAGAGCCCAAAAGTGGACAGACTGAGAGATGTTATGAAATTGATGAGTCTTAGCCACTTAAGGGTCCAGGATTGAAGATCAGTTCTACTATTTTCTCGCCTGTGTGAGGATGGGAATGTGGCTTAATTTGGGCTTCAGCTTCCTCATCTGGCCTAGAGGGAAGGAAAAAAGGGAAGGCAGCAAGTGCAAGGTCTTTCCTCCCTTCTCTCCTTTCCCCAGTTAGTTGTGAGCACCTTAAAGTCTGAGGCTTTTGTTTCATATCCCATAGCAGATGCTTTATTGTCTTGATGCCCCTTAGAAGGGCAAAGGGTCAGACCCTCTAAGTTCATAATCCTATTCTGAGTTTTCTTATCAATCAGGGAGGATATTTCTCTTATTTCTGGGGTCCCTGGAGAAGATGCCCTGACTGGGAACTAAAACCAGGGGTTTTGAGTGATCATGGACCCAAAGAAAGAAATCACTTGAGAACCATGCCCAATTTAGCTTTAAAGAAGAATCATTCTTCCAACTGAGCTGCTGAGGTTATTTTACACGCAGAGGCCCACATTCTTCTTGGGGACCACATTCCAGTATCCTGTGCCCTCCTCTGAGAGAATCAAACAGTGAAGGACTCAGTGTCTCTGGCAGGGAATTCTCCCCCTATTGCATCCCTTTTCTCCCCCAATACCCTGAGAAGGAGGAGACCAAGGAAGCAAAAAGAAGAATAAAAGCCCAGCAGCATCTTCTGTGTTCTCCCCCACCAAAGCAATTCCTGGTGGGCCCAAGCTGCATAATACAATGGAATTTAATAAAATGCCTTTAACTTACAAAGTTTGTCTGCTGCCAGCTCCTTAATTAAATTGCCTAATGCTGCTTTTTGATGGCTGCACAAACTCCTGTGTTTAAAGACCACATCGTTACCATGGCACTTCCCCTTGGGCGGGTTGAGCTTTGATGTGACAGAGCATACAGATTAGACTGAGGGTGTGAAAGGGAGATGTGGAGAACCAGGTTCTTCTCTTTTGTTCTGACCTACTAGTCCCTCCCCTCCCCAGGTCTTCTCCAATTCAAGATCCCTTCCAGGAGGCTAAACTGTTGGGAGAGAATCCTGGAGATTTCCAGCTTGAGCACTGGTGAGGATGCTACTGGACTGTATTTCTCCTGTTAGGGAGAGAAAAGTACAAGCATTCTATCCCCCTTGCTAGGTGGGCGGTCCTGATCTTAGCATTTAGCATACTACCCATAACTCCCAAAATAAAGATTAGTTCATTACTAACATTTCTGAGCCTTAACATCTGACAACCCTGGGACTCTGACGGTCTCAGATTGGGATAACTCTCAGTTGTCTGAGTCTTTTCAGTTCACAGCTAAGAAGCAAAGTAGTTGCTAGCTCCTTTACCAGAGGAAAATGTTCTCTCTCCAGGGTAGCTCCCCTTGCTACTGTCTATAATCCTCCTCTCTCTTTTTCCATTGCATAGAGAAATTACATCTTTAAGTTTGTGATCTTGCATTTTTCTATTTAGATGGCCATGTGTTTTTTTCTCCTTTTAGACCTCTAGGAGAATTAATATTATCTCTTCTTTTTAATTCCTTGTCGGGAGAGATCCTGAATCCTACTTCTTATTTTGCTCATGCTATATTCTGGCTCTGTCACTGCCCTCTCCACACTTTCTGTGTGGCCTTGGGAAAACTTTGTCATTTCTTTCAGCACCTCAGTTTCCTTATCTGTAAAATGAGTGGTTGGACTAGGCTTCTTCCAGTTCTACAGCTGTAATCAATGTGATGACAGAGAAAATGATAAAAGTATTGGTGACTGTAATTTTTTTACATTTAATAAATCTCTTTTTTATTATTTATTAAAGCTTTTTATTGTCAAACCATATGCATAGATCATTTTCAACATTCAGCCTTGCAAAACCTTATGTTCCCTCCCTTTCCCCCACGACCTCCCTTAGACAGCAAGTGATCCAATATATGTTACACATGTGCAATTCTTCCATACATATTAGTGACAGTAATTCTGATGATAATAATGGAACTATAAATTATGTACATATAGTAATAGTAATTATATGTAGTAGTATGTAGTAATAATTATATGGTAATGTAATATAAATTGTAATGTAGTGTTACTGTAGTACTAATATATTGTAATAATTGTGTAGTAATATGTAGTAATAATTATGATGATGATAATGAAAATGGATCATAGTGACAGTATTGATTATGTTGATAATAAGCAATAATGGTGATGGCAGTAGTGATCATAATGATGGTGACAGTTATAGCAATATCGGCGATAATAATTATGGTAATACTAGTAGTGATAATGATGATGACGATGGCAAGGTCAATAGTCAGCAAACATTTATTACTAAGTGCCAGGTGCTGTGCTAAGTGCTGGGGATACGAGTGAAAAAAAGTAAGGCAGTCTTTACCTTCAAGAAGCTTACAATCCACTAGGAGAAGACAGCACCCAAAAGGGGAGGCAGGTGCACTTGAAAATACCCTATAAGGGAACATGATGTTTGGTGTTTGTGGAGTTGAATCCAAACTAGAAATTGGAGAGTTACCTAGAAAATTCAGAGTCCTCTATTAAGGATGGCTTTGGGAGGAATTCATTGCTCCACTCAACTGAGAGTCCTGAGTGTCAAAGCTGGATTCGTCTCCATGATGCTGAAAGTTCAAATGAGGAGTTTAAATTTGGGAAATATGATGTTCATGGAGTTAAAATCAAACACTGAAAGAAAGTGAAGAGATTAACTGCAAAGCTCTGAACCTGCTGGAAAGGTGTAATATCCTATAATTGGCAGTGATGACGGTGGTATGTCGTGGAGGTGGGTATGGTAATAGAGGGCTGGCCCTGAAGATGGGGATATATTAGTGATGATGAGGGGGGCAGTAACAGGGAAGATGGGCAGACGGCACTGGCTTACTAGTACACTA
>NC_133620.1:100392663-100525163 GCF_048593235.1 Sminthopsis crassicaudata | reverse complement strand
AGTAGGGGTTGCTAGGTAAGCTAGCACAGTGTCTGGCACACAGTAGGTCCTTAATAAATACTTGGGTATTGATAATGCTTAAAAGGGAGTGTACAAGAATAGAATGACATAGGGCACTTAAAATGCTTTGTCACCGCAACCATGATGTAAATGGGAGTTATTATTACACAGCCTGAAATGGAACAAGGCTTAGCTATTCCCTCTTCTCCCCCAGGAGCCCAAACAGTGAAGGGAATGGGACAAGTGAGCAGCAAACAAAATAACCCTTGAGAATAATAGTGCTGGGAACTTGTTTAGTTCTCAGCTTCATGGGTAGAGAAGCGACTTCAGGGCCGGTCTCTCATACAGACAGACTTTGTGACCCTGAACAAATCTCCTATGCAAATAGAGCATCAGGCAGCTTCGAAAACTATCAGTCAAAGAGCAGGTGCCTCTCTGTTTTGATAGGGATCTGGTTCAAAAAATATTTGAGTTTTCCTGAACTTTAGGTATTATTGGTTTGTAATCCACAGCCCTGAATCAAAATCCTAAATTCACATGAACTCGTTCACCAGAGGGCCTCTGACAGATTTCTTTGGCTCATGTTCTCACCCATGCTTTCTCCTGGGAAATGTAGATTGTGCTTTTCTAAATAAAGGCCCTTTTGGAGACAGATGAGTGCAGAGCCTGGAGTGGAAAAGAGCTGAGTTCAAATATGGTCCCAGATACTCACTAGCTGGATGATCCTGAGCAAGTCACTTAATCAAGTTTTCCTTAATCCAGTGAAGAAGGAAATGGCAAACCACCCCAGGTGTCTGCCAAGAGTCAGATATGAGTGAACAGCCGCAAAGGCCCTTAGCTCCTATGCAAACATTCAAACTAATTAAATGTGGGATGGATTTGAGCCCATAAAGAGTTAAAGACCATTGCCTCTCTAGTAGGTCTTTGCCTTCCCTAGGCACCTACATTGTGCTCCAGACTATTACCAAGGGAAAAAAATTGGGGGTCATTGAAGTCAAAGAGCCTCACCCTTTAGTAAGCCCCAGCTTCCCCCAGCACTGGGGACACAGTCTCTACAGAGAAATGGTTCCAGGCTGTTCCTCTAATCTATGTCATGACTCCCTGTGATGCTGATCCTTCTTCCCTTTCCTGTCTGCATCTGGCAACAGCTTTCTTTTTCTACATCTCCATTTGGTGATGGCTTGATCTCTCTCTCTCTCTCTCTCTCTCTCTCTCTCTCTCTCTCTCTCTCTCTCTCTCTCTCTCTCTCTCTCTCTCTCTCTGTGTGTGTGTGTGTGTGTTTTTCCCTTCTTTCTCTCTCTCTTTGTCTTTGTTTCTGTGTGTGTTTCTGTCTCTGTCTCTCTCTGGGTGTCTCTCTCCCCGCTCCTTCACTTCTTCCCCCTCCCTCTCTCTCTCTCTCCTCTCTCCACTGCTTTTCCTTTCCCTCCCTCTTTCCCTTCATCTTTCTCTCCCTCTCTCCTTCCCTTCCCCTCTTCTCTCTGTTTTTTCTCTCCTTTCTCTCTTTTTGTGTTTGTTTCTTACTGTTTATCTTTCTCTCTGTGTGTGTCTCTCTCCCCCTCCTTCACTGTTTTCCCCCTTCTTCCCTCTCTCCCTCCTCTCTCCTCTTTTCTTTCTCTCTCTCTGTCTCTCTCTTTCTCTTTCTATTCTCTCTCTCTGTCTCTCTCTTTCTCTTTCTATTCTCTCTCTCTTTCTCTTTCTATTCTTTCTCTCTCCTCTCTCTCCTTTTCTCTCTCTCTTTCTCTTTCTATTCTCTCTCTCACCCCTCCCCCCACCTTTTCCCCCTTTCTCTGTCTCTCCCCTAATCCCCAGTAATATCTCTCCTGAAGTTACCAGTGTCTTCTCCCTCAAGAAGAGCTCCTTTCTTTTCTTCTTTTCTGTTTCCATCTGGCATTAGCTCCTCAATGTTCATGGTTTCCCTGGGGACTGCTTGATTACCTGTAATAGGTGAATGACTGCAGTCTTCTTTTTAGGGGAAGAAGGTCTTCCTGTGTATAACCCTTTGGACATCTCTTAATCAATGTATTGATCCCCCTTGCTCCTGCAATTCCAGAGCTGGGAACTTGAGTCAATGCCAGAATAAAGGACCACATCAAAGGGGAGGCAAGGGTACCGGTCAAAGCACGTTCATACATTGTCCTAGAGCACATATCTTATCAAGGACAAACAAAGGGAAGGGGCTTACCTGGTTTCTCCCAGGGCATACGTGCTTGGGTACTCCCACTATACCTTATTTAATCCTCATCACTAGGGAGGCAGGACAGACATTATTATCCTCATCTGCTAGATAAGGACATGGCAAGGTGAAGTGACTTGCCTAAAGTGACACATGGAATTAACTGTCAGAGTTGGAACTATAACTTACATCTTTTGGCTTTCTTTCAAACCACTGATTCCTCCAGCCCATTTCCTGCTCTGTAATTAATTTCTCTTTTGTTGACTTCAGCTCCCAGATTTGATCCAGGGGTAAAATACCCACCTCCCTTACGTTGGAGTAGAGGAGAGAGCCCTCGTAATGAAAGTAACACTAATAATGATAGTAGGTGGCATTTATATAGGGCTTTAAAGTTTGCAAATTAATTAATTTGGTTACTAAGTATAGAGACAATTGAAGATTCACTTGAGGTTGTTTTCTCCAAATAGTTAAAACGATCAGACCAGCATCAAGAAAGATACTTGAGTTTTTGTCATCTTATTCCCAGACAGTGAGAATCATTAAAGTTGGCTCTTAATTAGTTTAATTTTCAAGCTTCTAAATATTGATTTAACCTACACTCCTTTGTACTCATTGTAGCCACTGAATTATGCTGTTTGCCTCTTATTGATCACAAATGGAAATATTTCCATCCTTCCTGAACTAAGCAGGGCCAGTTTCAGAGCATTCACTCTGCTGGATGGAGGGTAAGGGGTGAGTTCTGTAAGATCTAGCCAAGTTGAGTCAGAATCTATGACCCTGACTGCTCAGAACTCCTTCCAGTTTTGAGAGATGCCTCTACCTAGAAGAAGAGGTTGTTGTTCTGGGGAAAGGGAGGGTAGCATTAAGGAAGTGGGAAGGGAGAATTGAGGAAGCTTACTCAGCAGATTTAAACCCTGGTGGGAAGGGGAGAAGGGTCCCTGTTAGATCCATGTTTCAAGTCCAGCCAGAAGTAAAGAAGAGGCTCACTCCTGGCCAGGATTTGAGATTTGGGTGAATAATGGCCAACTGAGAGCCTCCACCTAACCAGGCTTTCTGGGGGATTGGCAAGCATGGACTTCAAAAGGATCTGGTGTCCTTGGTTTGTCCAAACCAGTGCTAAAAGGAGCCTTTAGAGATCATCTAGGCAACCCTCTCATATTACCCAAGTGGTGTTAAATGGAGCTCTGGCACCCCAATCACTCTTCCTCCACTTTGCACTTAATAAGGGGCCAAACCTTCCTTCCTTCTTTGCAGAGGTGGGGAGGTTACAGTATTAGAACATTGTACATGTTATATCAGACACAGTATATCAGTTTTACGAAAATCTTTTTTTTCTTCTCAATTTTTTTGGTACATAGGATGATGGGAGAGTGGAGTAGACAGGGAAAGTGATAAAAATACAAAAGATAATAATTTTTAATTAAAATCACCATAAATGGCTGAGATGGGACCTCTCCTCTACCCTGGAATCTTTAGATACAAATTGATCAGGTAATCCTATTTTATAGATGAGGAAACTTTAGCATCACTCAAATAGTGGCAGATCTGAGTCTCAGGTTAGTTTCCCAGGTCCCTGCTCTGAGTTCTTTCCACATCATCACCTCCTCCTCATCGTACCCCAGGGCCTTTTAAGAGCATAGAATTAGGGCTGAAAGAGACTTTAGATCATGGGGTCCAGCTTCTCATTTTGCATTTGAGGAGTGTGACTGGCGCATAGTCTAATACCTGAGACTTCTCGCTCAAGTAGGAAATGGTAGAGCCAGGCTTTCAAACTCTCTCTTTCCCTTTTTCTTTTTGGGATGACTTGGGTTCCTGGTTCTTCTCCACTTATTTGGACAGCTTCCTTTAAATGGCAAAATCCAAGGGAAGAAAGCCTTGGGGGAGAGAGATGGTAGAGGTGGTTTTGGAGGTCCTGAATATTCCTATGGACTGGATCAAGGATTGGGATGGAGGAGGAGCTGGAGGAGGACGTGGCAAAGACCAAACAAGGCCAATGCTAGGAGGAAGGAGATAGTCATGCTGGCAAGAGATGAGGACTAGGGTTGGCCAGCATTGGACTGGTCTAGCTTGGCCTGTCCTGGGCTGACAGACTGTGCTCACTGCAGTAAGTGGGGGGAGGGGGGACCCATAGGCCTCAGCTGCAACCATTTATCTCTCTGGGCCGGCCCTTGAGACAGCTGACAGAGGGAGAAGGCAGCGTGCTAGGCACAGAGACAGAGCCTTCTTCCGCCTCATGATTTATCTCTGAGCTTCATCTGGCAAACCTGCTGATGAAATGAGTCTTCCCTTCTCTCCGCCTCATCAATTTTCATTCTGATTTCATTTTCCCTTTCCGTTAGGAGAGGTTTTGCCTTTCTCCGGGTTTAACTGCTCTGCCTCCTTGGCTCCTCTCCTGTCCTGTTGCTGATCCATTTTCTTGTTGCCCCAGGAAACCTATCCCTTCTCTTTGCCCTGTTTCCTTAGCTTCCCCATTCTTGTGGGTGTCTCTGTTTAATGGACAAATAACGTCCATCCTTCAGGCTGCCTACAGTTTAATGCCGCTAAACATTTTGATCCATTTAGAAAGGGAATGAAATTGGAGGAAAAGTAGGAGAAAGAAAGAAAAAAGAAAAGGAGAAAGAAAAGGGGAGGAGGAGGAATGTGAGAAAAATGAGGAGGAAGAGGTGAAAAGGAAGAAATAAGAGGCAGAGGAGGGAGGAGAAGAATTAGGAGGAATTAGAGAAAAGGAGGAAGAAGCAGAGGAAAGAGGAGAAGAATGACCAAGAGAATGAGAAAGAGAAGGAAAGAAAGAGGAAGAGGTGAGAGAAAAGACAATAATGAGGAAGAGGAATGAGAGAAAAGAAAGAAGAAAAAGCAGAGATGAGAGGAGAATAAGGAGGGGGAAGAGAAAAAAAGAAAGAAAAGGCAGAGGAGGAGGAGGAGGAATGGGAGAAAAGGAAGAGGATGCAAAGAAGAAAGGAGGAGAAGGAAGAAGAGAAAAGGAGAAAGAAGAGGGGGAGGAAAGAGGAGAAAAATGAGGAGTAAAAAGAAAGAAAAAGAAAGAGGGAAGATAAAGGAAAAGAATGAGGAAGGGGAATGAGAGAAAAGAAAGAAAAGGAGGAAGAAGAAGCAGAGGTAAGAGGAGAAGAATGAGGAGGAAGAAGAGGGGAAAAGGAAAAAGAAAGAGGGAAGATAAAGGAAAAAAATGAGGAAGGGGAATGAGAGAAAAGAAAGAAAAGGAGGAAGAAGAAGCAGAGGTAAGAGGAGAAGAATGAGGAGGAAGAAGAGGGGAAAAGGAAAAAGAAAGGGGGAAGGAGGCAGAAAGGGAGAAAAGGATGAGGAAAAGGAAGAAGAGGATGTAGAGAAGAAAGGAGGAGAAGGAAAAGGAGAAAAGGAGAGAAGAATGAGGAGAAGAGGAAAGAAAGAGAATAAAAGAAGAGAAAGAAAATGAGGAAGGGGAATGAAAGAAAAGGAGGAAAAGGAGAAAAGGAGAAAGAAGAGGGGAAGGAAAGAGGAGAAAAATAAGGGGAAAGAAGAAGGAGGAAGAAGACAGAGTGGAGGAAGAAAAGGAGGAGGGAGAGACAGAAGAGAGAGTAGAAGAATTAGGAGAAGGAAGAGAAGAAAAGGAGTAAGAAGAGGGAGGGGAGAGGGGAGAAAGAATGAGGAGGGAAAATAGACAAACAAGAGAATGAAGAGAAAATTTGGATATTGCCTTCCAGACAAGTCGTGCCTAAGGTGGTGATAGAAGAAGCCACTGGGGCAAAGAGAAGAAAGATATCATTACCACTTATCCACTCAGAGCCATTGTCACAGTGTCCCTCAAGCTTCAGGTGTCCCTGTTTCTTCCTCCTCTTTTTCCAGCATCATCCCAGAACTCACAGTTCGGCACAGAGCCTTATATGCATTGTACTCAGAGCCTTTAGTATCACAGCTAACCAATCATTGGCATTGGATTTGGGAGTCATTGAGCCTGGGTTCAAATTTCACCTGTGTTATTTATTTCTGTGGCTCTTAGCAAATCACTTTCTCTCTTTTTGCCTAAATTTCCTTATCAAATAAGAGGGTTGAACTCAATAAATTCTAAGGCAAGGGTTCTTAATCTGCTGGCCACCAACTTGGTTTTTAAAAAATGTTTTGATGATTTTATTTTAACATATTTATATTTCAATATAACCTATTTCTTTTATTTTATACATTCAAAAACAGGCTTCGCCAGACTGACAAAGGTCTCCATGACACAGAAATGTTACGGACCTCTGCATTCAGTAGTCTTCCCTCTCTGACTTCCAGGATAGCATCTGTGTCCATCGATTTTTCCATGGAAAAATGATGAAAATGATTTTTCCATGGAAAGCTCCCCCAAAGGTCAATGAGTGGGTGGGAACATAAACCATTTTATCCAAAGGAAGAACAGCTGTGGCCTTAGCCCCTGCTAGTAGAATTAGGAGTCGGAGACCTTCAAGATCACCTTGCCCAGTCATCTCATTATACAAATGAGTAAGCTGAGGCACATAAAAACGAGGTCATACTCAAGGTTACACAAGTAATAAGTAATAGAGCTGAGATTCAAGTCCATGTTAGGCACTTATGCGTGTGTGTATTTTATATATATATATATATATATATATATATATATATATATATATATATATATATATGTGTGTGTGTGTGTATATATATATATATATATATGTGTGTGTATATATATATATATATATATATGTACCTGCTGTGTGCCATGCACAGTGCTAAAAATATAAAGAAACAAAGGATAATCTCTGTTCTCAGGGCGCTCACCATTAATGTACTCCAACTCCAAATGCAGTGTGCTTCCCACTAGACCAGACTGCCTGTTTTCTGGCCAGTTCTGCAAAGGAAGACGTGGAACAGTCCCTGGCCCTTTCTGACAAGGAATCCTGATCCTGGCCCAAACTTGTGATTTTTGCCCTTTTTTCTAAATCTGAGAGATTATTATCAAATGCCATTGACAGGGAGAAGCAGTCGGATCTGGGACAGCTTTCCCTTCTCTCTTCCCTAAACCAAGCAGGCAAGCTTCTCCCGCTCCTGCAGCTTGTGATTGGTGCAGTATAATCAGACAGAAAATGATTTTGTGTGCTACCTATAGGCATCTTCTGCTCCTAATTAAAAAATAATGAGGCAGGCTTGGTGCCAGACAGTAGAGCAGTTTAGCTGCTATGGAAGCAAGCCAAGGGTCCCCTGCACAGGGATACTGCAGCATGGGGACAGACCCTACCACCCCATCTCACATCCTACCACGGCTCAGTCTCTCTTGGATAAAGGGCAATGCTTAGAAATCAGTGGGTCCTCTTGTGCTGGAGGCCTAAATGAAGTAGGGTAGGTAGGAAAAGGGAAATTGGCTATTCTCCCAAGGACCTTGCTCCCTCTCTTACCTGCTAAAGCTGTCAGCATTGCTTCCCATATTATCATCATCAAATGCCAGATTGATTTTGGGTTTTGAACCCAGTGGTATCGCCCCCACTCCTGGGGTACCCCCAGGTAGAGTTTTTTTTTAATTCATTGACAATAGTTCCAATGGATTTGTGATGGATAGAAACATCTGCATCTAGAGAGAGGACTGTGGATCACAACATAGTTTTTGTTTGCTTGTTTTTATTTTCTTTCTCATTTGGGTTCCTTTGCCCAGGGTCACACAGCTAGGAAGTGCTAAGTGTCTGAGACCACATTTGAACTCAAGTCCTCCTGACTTCAGGGCTGGTGCTCTATCCACTGTGTCACCTAGTTGCCCCTGATTTGATTTTTCTTGTGCAACATGATAATTGTGGAAATATGTATAGAAGAATTGTACATGTTTAACATATATTAGATTACTGCTACCTAAAGGAGGGAGTGGAGGGGAGGGAGGAAAAAATTAGGAACACAAGGTTTTGCAAGGGTGAATGTTGAGCACTATCTATGCATGTATTTTGAAAATAAAAAGCTAAAAAAAATCATTGGCAATTCAGCCACGATTGAGCAAGAACCTGTTAGGTATAAGCCATTAGGCTAGGATCTAAGAGGAAATTAAAAATATAGAACAGTCACTACCCTCAAGGGGCTTGCATTCTCTTGGGAGGGTACAATTTATGTAGATATATATAAATAGAGAACCTAAATACAGAAATATGAAGTATTTCAAGAAAGTGAGAGAATAACAACTGAGGAAATCATTTTGTGAAAGGGACTGATTCCCCTGGGGCAGAGGTGGACAGGGAGCCATTCTAGACCTGAGGGACAATAGGAGATTGAATGTTTGACTGTAACCCAGAATTCATGAATAATGAGGACGAGGAAATAAGATGGGAAAGGTAGGTAGAGCCATATTACGGGAGGCTTTAACTGCCAAGCTGAGGAGCTTGTATTTTATTCTAGCTACAATAAAGGACAACTAAATATTTCTGAGTAGAGCTGTAACATGGTCAGATCTGTGCCTTAGGATAATCCATTTGACAGCTATGTGAGAGATGGATTGAAGAAGGGGGGAGGCCTAGAACCAGGGAGACCAATTAGAAGGTTATTTCAATGGTCCAGAGTTAGAGGTAATGAGGGCTTCAGCTAAGATAGAGGCTTTGTGAGCTGAGAAAAAGCAAGAGAAGAATTTTACATTTCTCAAAGATCAAAGCCTATAGTCCTTAAAATCTTTATGGGGACCCCTATGCCACAAACAACAGCTTCTAAGAGACACTATATGCTTTGCCCCTGTCCCCTTTTTTCCATACCCAGAATATACAGTATTTTTAGCCTCGCTTCCAGGGATTCCACTGTTTGAAAGGGAAGCTCTGGGGACGAAAGGGAGAAGACCTGAATGCTCCCCCTACGCACATAAGAACTCTGGTCAAGACAGCCATTAGACTTTTTAGAAAGGGCTCTGTGAGAGATCAGAAGTCTAACAGAGATCATAAGATATGAAGGTTTGAGCTACTGCCAGAAGAGGAGTTTATCCACCCACTATCGGCAAGCAGGAGGGCATCTAACCTACCACAGAACCAAGAGGGCTGCTCTGAATCACCTGAAAACTAGGCCCAAGTCAGGACTAAGGCTGAACAGGAACTCCCACCGAGGAGTTTCCCAGACACAAGAGCCCCGAATCAAGTCGGCCAGAATCACCAAGACGGGTTACCGAAGACCCTCATTAATGGCCTGCTGTAATTCTGCTCCGAGACCTGCTGATCTACTTGATTTCCAAGTCCTGAAGTCTAGCCCGGGATTCTGGAAGAAGCCTCAGTTTAGGACAGGAAGATTGTAGCTCGATGTCCTTGTTATGAGGTGTGATGAAAAGGAAAAAACATTGTGGGTGAGAGGTTAAGGGTCATAAATCATGGAGTTTCCAATTGGAGAGGACCTGAGAGATTGCCTGACCCAGCTCCTTCATTTTATCTCTGAAGTGGGAATAATACTACTTATACTCCTACCTCACAAGGCTCCTATTAGTAAAGCATTTTACAAACCTTTAAAAAAAAAAAAAAGGCACTATAGAAATGAACTGTTTTGCTTTTCTTTTTTGTACGTTAAATACCCCATCTTGGATCCAGGACTGTGCTGTTCTCCCTTCCACTTCAGTCATGTTTATGGGGTTTTATATTTTATTTTAGAACCCCCGATCCCTCCTTGACATTATCTCTCCCACCGTGTGTGTGTTTGGGGGGGGGGGAGTCTGTCTCTGTCTCTGTCTTTCTCTTTCTCTGTTTTTCTGTGTATGTCTCTTTCCTATTCTGTTTCTGTCTCTCCCTCCTTCCCTCCCTCCCTTTTTTTTCCCCTCTGTGTGTGTATGTCTTTCATCTCTCTGTCTCTGTGTGTGTCTACCTGTCTCTGTATGTATCTTTCTTTCCCTCCCTCTCTCTCTCTCTTTCTCTCTCTCCCCTTCCCTTCCTCCTTTCCCTCTTTTCTTTCCTCCCCTCCCCTCCCTTTTCTTTCACTTCCCTTCCCTCCCCTTCTCTCTCTCTTGCACTTGATCCTAGCATCACTTCATTCTTGCATGTCCCCTACCCACTTCTGCTAGTGGGGGTTGTTCCTCTTCAGCTTAGAATCATCTGAGGACAGTGGACAGAACAGTGGACTTGATGTCACAAAGATCGGGGTTCGAATCCTGCTTTGGACGTGTACTATCCAGGTGGTTCAGTGGAAAGAGCTCTGGAAGGGGCAGCTGCATGGTGCAGTGGATAGAGCACCTGCCCTGAAGTCAGAAAGGACCTGAATTCGAATATGGCTTCAGGTGACCCTGAACAAGTCACTTAACCCTGTTTGCCTCAGTTTCCTTATCTGTAAAGTGAACTGGAGAAATAAATCACTTTAGTTATCTTTGTCAAGAAAACCCCAAATGGGGTCACAAAGAGTTGGACACGACTGAACGAACAACCACAAAGTGTGACTCAGCACATTTAACTTCCCTGAGCCTTTGTTTACCTTATCTATAAAATGGGGATAATAACACACACACCCCCACTTTGTAAATCTTAAAGTGCTGTATGACTGAGCTAGTCAATTAATCTTTCCGGACCCATCTCACTCCTTCCATCGCTAAAGGCTGTTAATCTGGGGACAAGGAGACGGGGCTGGCGATGGCTCCCCCAGACTCCCAGGAGTTAGTGACCGAGTCCAGGCCAGCATTTAGAGTTCTTGTTCGAAGTGCTGTGTAGCTCGGCGGGGAGGGAGCAGGAAAGATGTGGCGTTCCCTTCCACGCGTGAAATTTGACTTGGGTGGGTGGTCCTGCTCCCACTGGCTGCCAGGGCCCCTTCTCCTGCCTCCTATACCCCCCTCCTACCTTAGGCTTATCTGCTGGCAAAGTAGCTGGAGTTTATCAATGCCGCACTCAATTATGCTGCCCATCTGTCTCCTCGACTCTCGGGGCCGGCACAGACACAGCCAGGGCCAAGTCATCCATCACTGCCCGAGGCTCTGCCTGTCCGAACCGGGCCCTCGGCACCCCCGGGCGCGGGCCAGGGCCGTGGGGATGGGGGAGGGGCGGGAGGGGCGTCCACCCCGGGCAGCTCACCAGCCATGCTCCCCAGGAGCCTGATCTCAGGCCCTATTCAAGGGCAGCCCCTAACTGGCCAAGGGAGGAGGGGGGAGAAAGTGCAAGGGACTGTGCCCCACAGCTTCTGTGAGGTTTTTCCAAGAGTGCAGAATGGGAAAGGAAATAATAATAGTAGCAAAAAGTAAATAAATGACAGTAGCTTAAAAAAAAACAAAGCAAAGGGGCAGCGAGATGGCGCAGCCCTGAAGTTAGGAGGACTTGAGTTCAAATCTGGTCTCAGTCACTTAACACTTCCTGGCTGTGTGACCCTAGGCAAGTCACTTAACCCCAATTGTCTCAGCAAAATAATAATTTGCACATATGTAATGGTTTTAAGTTTGCAAAGTCCTGGGATATAAGTAACAAAAGTACTGGTATCTGATGTCCATGAAATCAAAAATAAAAATTGAAAAATAAAATTGCACATATATAGTGCTTTTAGATTTACAAAATCCTGGGAGATAAGTGACAAAGTATTGGTGTATGATATCAATGAAATGAAAAATAAAATAAATGAAAATTTAAACATAAAAAATAATTTGCATATATAATGCTTTTAGGTTTGCAAAGTCCGGGGACATAAGTAACGAAAGTATTGGTATCTGATATCCATGAAATCAAAACTAAAATAAATATTTAAGAATAAAAAATAATTTACATATATATAATGCTTTTACATTTACAAAGTCCTATAAGTAACGAAAGTATTGGTATCTGATGTCCATGAAATCAAAACTAAAATAAATATTTAAGAATAAAAAATAATTTGCATATATAATACTTTTAGGTTTGCAAAGTCCTGGGATGTAAGTAACAAAAGTATTGGTATCTAATGTCCATGAAATCAAAACTAAAATAAATAAATATTTAAAAATAAAAAATTATTTGCATATATATAATGCTTTTAGGTTTCCAAAGTCTGGGATATAAGTAACAAAAATATTTGGTATCTGATGTCCATGAAATCAAAACTAAAATAAATAAATATTTACGAATAAAAAATAATTTTCATGTATATAATGCTTTTAGGTTTACAAAGTCCTGGGAGATAAGTAAGAAAAGTAACTAGTATCTAGTATCAATAAAATAAAAAATAAAATAAATAAAAAATAAAAAATAATTTGCATTTTTAAGTTTATAAAGTCTTTTAAAAGATCTAGGAGCTAAATAACAAAAGTATTGGTATCTGGTATCAATACCCATTTTACAGATTGAGGAAACCAAAATTCATCAGAATGAAATGTCAGAATCTCCTAATTTCAAAATGTCTTGTTATTGATATTTTATATTGATATAAGATATCTTATTGTTATTGATATTTTATTGGTATTCTTTATATTGATATGTCTTATGTATATTGATTTTTTATATTTATTTTATTTCATATTGATATTTTTATTGATGCATTTATACAGTATTTTCAGGTTTACAGAGTGCTTTACATCTGTTATCTCCTTTATTCTTGTAATGACCTTATGAACTAGTTACTAATATTATCTCCATTTTACAGACTAGGAAATTGAGACTAAGTTAGAGAGGTTAAGTGACTTGGGCAGAGTCATACAGCTTATAAATGTCCAAGGAAGGATTTGAACTGAGATCTCTCCACTCCCTGTCCAACCCACTATTTACTGTGCCACCCAGCTGCCTTTGCTACATGAAGCATCATGGTCCTTGGCCTCCAAGGATTTACAGTGCTGAGACTTAGAAAAACAGAGTTCCAGTGCTGACCCCTTGCCCACCTTCAGGACATTAGATAAGTAACATAAGCATCCGTGTGCCGTTCAGCCTAGATTAGAGGGTGAGTGGGCTGTTTTCAGAGTGCCAAGTAAGCATCTGTGTTGAGTGGCTCTGGGCACAGCTCCAGAAGGAACTGCAGCAGCTTGGAATTGAGGGGGAGGGTTTGTCTGGACATTCATTTCCTGGACTCCAGGATCAAAGGTGTGGTAGCAGTGGTGAGTCATTCTTCCACCAAGAATGTCGCGGTGATCCCAGAAACCCGAAAGGTGGCTCCGAGTTACAGAATCCACGCTGCAAAGATCACCTCATCTGCTGTGTCTGCCCGGAGCTAGGGGAGAAAGCACAGAGGGAGGGCTAGGAGTGCTTGGAATGGGAAAGGACAAATTAAAACTTTTAGAAGACTTGCAATTAGTCTTAGTAAATTAAGGATTTTCATCCTTCTTTTTGGCCGAGTTTCTGAGACATGCATATGGAACCACTATAATGTTCAGTTGTGAGAACAGAGAAAAGCCTAGGAGCTTCGTCAATAAACATTTTTAAGTGCCTACTATGTGCCAGGCACTATCCTACACACTTGGAATTAAAAACAAACAAACAAACCCAAAAACAAAATAAAATCAAATAAAGCTGGAAGGGAAATCAGAATGCTGCTTAGCTGACTTGTTTTTAGCTCCTTTTCCTTGTCCAGTTTACTCAGCAGCTATATAGATTCACAAATTACTTTTTGACTTCAAGAAATCTGATGGTTGGCCTAATGAATATCATTGATTCAACCATCAAAAAAAATATTGAAACTTATGTGCTAAATGTAGTAGGGAAACCAAAGATGAATAATACAGGCTCTTGATTTCTTACAGTCTAATGAGGGACTGTGTCTACCTCCTACAAAACCCTTCCTCATCCCCTCTGAATTCCTGAGCTTTCTCTCTCTGTTAATTATTTCCTATTTATCCTATTATATACGAGATATATTTGGATGAATGATATAGATATGCGATATATTGCATATATTAACTTACTTATTGTCTATCTCATTAAAGTCTAAGTTCCTTAAGGGCAGGAATTGTCTTTTACCTCTTTTCATATCCCCAGCACTTAATACATAGTACCTGGTTCATAGTAGGTGCTTAATAAATGTTTATTGATGTTGTTGATTATGATAATAATGATACACACCTGTTCTTGAAAGTAGAATTTCTGAAAAGCACTCTGAAAATAGCATCAAAAGACCTGGGTCCAATTACCACTTCAGACACTTATAGAGTTCTAGACAAGTTTTTAACCTTATTGTGCCTCAGTTTCCCCATCTGTAAAATGAGGGGGCTGGACTTGACAATCTCTAAGATTTCATCCACTTCTTTATTTCTGATCCTGTGATGCTTAAGACTTCAAAAAGGGAAGAGTCACTTCTGACTTGGAGTTGGGGACAGTGAGAAGAGGACTATGCAATTACAAATTCTCCTGCTTATTCCCTTTTAGTTTGATTTCCATGGGCCTCTAGGTGTTTGAGGAGATGGGTATCATTCTATTTTTTAATTAAAGCTGTTTATTTTCAAAACATATGGATGGATAATTTTTCAACACTGACCCTTGCAAAACTTTATGTTCTAATTTTTCCCCTCTTCTCCCTACCCTTCCCCTAGATAAGTAATCCAATATATGTTAAACATGGTAAAAACCATATGTTAAATCTAATATATACATACATATTTATACAATTATCTTGTTGCACAATAAAAATCAGATCAAAAAAAAAAAGAAAAAAAATGAGACAGGAAATAAAATGCGAGCAAACCACCACAAAAAGAGTGAAAATACTATATTGTGATCCATATTCAGTTCCCACAGACCTCTCTCTGGGTTTAAATGGCTTTCTTCATCATAAGATCATTTAAACTGATTTGAATCATCTCATTGTTGAAAAGAGCCATGTCCATCAGAACTAATCATCATATAATCTTGCTGTTGCCATGTACCATGATCTCCTGGTTCTTCTCACTTCACTCAGCATCAGTTCATCTCTAGGCCCCACTGAAATCATCCTGTTGATCGTTTCTTACAGAACGATAATATTCCATAACATTAATGTACCATAACTTATTCCACCATTCTCCAGTGGATGGGCATCCACTCAGTTTGTGGGTATCATTCTTTGAGTCAAGTCGGACAGCATCAGAATTATACTAAGAACTGGGGATATAAAGAAAGGCAGAAAGTATCCCTAACCTCAAGTAGCTCACAATCGAAGTATTTACTAATGAAGTCAAGCCAAGGAGAGAGAAATGAAAGAAGTAGGTCTGTAGAAACTTGGTTGTGGAGGAAAGGGATATCCCCTGTCCCTCCCACACCCTACTCTTTCCCTGGATTAGGTATCTTCCAGATTCCAATGGAACCAGGGATGGGAGCAGTGAGAGATTCCCAGAGGTGGGGTTCCTAAAAGGAAAACTGAGGTGGGAGGAAAAGTCTGGACAGACTGGAGCTGTCCAGATGAAATTCCTCCTTGTTCTCATTTTCAAAACCCCTAAAGAAAGAGTAGATAGGACAGGTAAGGATGGAACCAAATCAAGAAAAGGGGAAGGGCTTTGCTGCTTGTGTATTCCCTCAGCCTCATCAAAGGCAGCCTTAAATGAACAAGGCAATCCTTATTCCTCTTCTTTAATCTCCAAAGGCCAAAACACTCCAGTCAATGACTAGGCTGATGAGGAAGGCTCCCATGCTCTGCTTGTTTAGTGGGGCCCAAGTGATTAACAAAGAAATTTTGCTGGCCATTGCCCAGCACAGCCTCTTCCAAGGCCTCATTCTCCTTGCCTGGCTCCGCAAGAAGTCTACATCCTTCTTCAGGTTGAAGTTTTTTACTACTTGGCCAGGTTAGACCAACTTCCATTTAAGAGCTAATCGAAAGAAGCCACTAAGAGGGAGGGAGGAAAGAAGGGTGTGGAAGCTGTGAAAGATGTGAAAGCGAAGGTTTTCACTGAGCTGAGCACTGAGTAGCAGCTCAATAAATACTTGTTGATTAATTAGCTAATTAATTAATTGATGCTTCATTGATTGTTGGAGTTGGACTGGATACATCTAAGGTCCCTTTGGTTCTAAAAATCTATGATCCTGAAAGGAAAAGGAGGCAAGGACACATGGAGGAGAAATTATTTTTGTTAACAAGAGAAGTAGCATCATATAAAAGAAGAGAATACTTCAGACTTAGAATACTCAGCTTCAAGTACAATAGCCACAGTTGACTAGAGGCCATGATCATTGACAAACCAAATAATGTACTTTAATTAACCCTTGTTTTTTTCAACTGCAAAATATTTTTTAAAAAATGCCTTACTATCTACCTCCCAGGCTTATAGTAAGGACCAAATAATCTATGTGGCACACGAAAAATGCTTTATAATATCAAGCATTAAATGGATATAATTATTATTCTTAAAACCTGTACTGCTATCCTCAGCTCTTGGATTCTTCTTATAAAAAAGAATAGAAGGCCATTATACACAGTCCAAGAGCTCCTAGGTATGTTACTGAATCTAGGAAATTGGGCATTGGGATATTATGAACCCACAGATAAGACACAAACCACATGCTGACTCAAAGGAATTGGTAGAGGAGAAAGACTGTTATGTGAGGAGTCAGGGGACCTGGCTTGACATATTTGCCTTGCCAATTATTAGTTTTGTACTTTAGAGCAAGTGGCCCTAAGATCTCCCCATTTACCATTTTAAAACAATGGCCTTGGGCTGGCTGATCTGTGAGATTTTCTCAAATCCGAAGAGAATCTGAAATAACTCTAGTTAAACTCTGAAAATGAGTGTGCTAAGTTGAGAGGCTCCAATACTGGAGGTTTTAAGTAAATATTGGATGACCATTACTCCAGGATCTTGTAGAGGGATTTATGTTTCTGGCTTGAGTTGGATCAAGTGACATCTGAAATTCTTTCCAGCTCCAGGATTCTCCTGGTCTTCTCCCTATCCAAGACAAAATCAAAGTTGTTTGAGCTGGAGAAACAATAGAGCAGAAGTATCAAACATGCAATCCATGGTACTCCTGAGTGCTGTCAAATCAGATTAAAATGGAATTGGGAAATATTTAACAAAATAAATAAAAATACAATAAAATCTAGAAGAATAGGAATGTGTGGTTTTCTGAATCAATATGTGGCCCACAAGGATCCTGAAGTAGGATCCATGTTTCTATTTGATTTTATTATCTGTACAAAGATTAAAATACAAACCAATGACTGGTTGAGATTAAGGACAGGATTTCAAGCTGTAGACAAAGACAGATGATCTTAGATAATCTTAATGTGTAGACTAGATAATCTAGTCTAGTCCTCTCCACATGAAGATAGACATAGGCAGCAAAAGAATGCAGAAGGCAGACCATGAAGAGCTTTAAAAATAGGTTAAGACATTTGGATTTTATATTGGAGGTAATAGGGAGTCACTGAAGATTCTTGCTTCCAGCTCTGACATTCAGTCAGAGGAAAGCCTTCTTCAAGAATGGCTTTTAGGATCTTGTAGAATCTGAGCTGAACCCTAAAGGACTAAGAGAGGTAAAGATGATAGGATTTCAAACTGTAGACAAAGTTAGAGATAATCTAGTCCAGGAAGAGGAACAGACCTGTTCAAGCGGCAGCATGATACAGTAGCTGAAGCCCTAGAATGTACAAATACAGAAGCAACAGTAGCCAAAGCCCTTGAGTCCAAGAATATACAGATACAGAGGCAACATGATAAAGTAGCCGAAGCCTTAGATTTGGAGTTAGAAGGCCTGAATTCATATCCTGATTCTATA
The DNA here is from genome assembly GCF_048593235.1 of Sminthopsis crassicaudata. NCBI lineage: Eukaryota > Metazoa > Chordata > Mammalia > Dasyuromorphia > Dasyuridae > Sminthopsis > Sminthopsis crassicaudata. The sequence continues at coordinate 100,507,445 of NC_133620.1, read as the reverse complement.
GTGGCTGTGTGAATAAATCACTTAACTTCTTAGAGCCCTTTTCTTAATCTGCAAAATGTCAGAGTTGGACTAAATGTCAGTAGGGTCCTTCTCAGCTCTATATTTGTGATCCACTGAAGTTGAAGAATTGGGATTTGAAATCAGAACCTCTGATTCTAAATCCAGCATTCTTGCCACTATAAAAAGATGCCCCCTCCATCTTCTCCTAAGACTGGAAGAAACTGAAGGTGCCGAAGTCTCTTAATTCCTGCACTATCCTTGGCATGTGTGTATGTGCACTTGAGTAGACATGCCTGGATGCAGGTTCATGTTTATTTACTCCGAATGTGTACATACACCAGCCCACATAAAACCTCTGCTCATTTTAAGTTGAGGTTGTTGTGGGTTTTTTCCTCCACCTACAGAAATAGCTGCAGAGAGAGAAGGAAGGTTGCACTGGGGGAAGGGTGTCATCTTGAGAAAACATGTCCTTATCTGATAGTGATGAAAGGGAGCAGTCACCTCCCTGCTAGAGCCACTTCCCATGGGCCAGCCTGGCTGGTGGGTTGACTTCCTAACGGTTCTAAACTCTGAGATGGAGATTCCATCTCCCAACTCCCATGGGGAAAAAGATAGGAGGTGATGCACACATCTCTGCAGGAACCAAATCACCTCATATTGGAGTATGCAGTAGTGATCTCTCGGTAGGTCCTAAAATTTAAATCTGTAAGGATTTTTAAGGGACAAAGGGGAGTAAGTGACCTATCCAGGTACTATATAGCAGAGTTGGATTTCAAAATCATCTCTCCCAACTCAAAACCCAATGCTGCTTTCAACCCCATGATACGAACCCAGAGGAGGATTTCAAAGCAAACCAGAACTTTGGTACATCCTGAAGATTATTGCCTGAGTCAGGCCCAATTTACTTGTGTTGAAGGACTGTCAGACCAGATATCAAGAAGTGGAGCTCAGACCCTGCTCACTCCCTGTTATCCAGGTCTCTGAGCCATTCTCTCCAGGAAGACAATAAGGTGTTATCTACACCCCAGCTTCTTAAACTGTGGGTCCCAATGCCATATGGGGTATCATAACTGAATGTGGGAGTCCTGAAATTATGATTTACTATCAGAAAAATGTTTTGTATATCTATGTTATATATGCAGGATCACATAAAATGTGTCTTAAACAAAAAGAGGTCATGAGCAGAAGAAGTTTAAGTAGCCTGTTGAGGGAACCAGGGGGAAAACTCTCCTGTTTCAATTTTTCTAAGCCAGAGTAGAATAACACTAATTTAAGTCCTTGAGGTACTTCCCTTTCTGGGAATATGTCCAACTTACTCCAGGAGGGTGGGGGTGCTTTGTCTTGCCTTGATATCCTTAGAACACACAGATGGATTCAGAGTATTTCAAGATTACCCAGGGTTTCTTTCAGAAGGGTGGGCCCCAACCCTGCAAAGGATGCTTGTTTCTGCAACCCGAGAACTTTGGGGAAAGAAATATGGGATTCTGCTGAATCCATAGTTCAGAGAAAACTTGGATCCACTTACTGAGCCAACCTTGGGCCTGTGTCCAAATCCTACCAGTTTGATAGATCCTGCTCATGAAAAGCCTAAAGTCCTGATAAATAACCACACTCTAGCACTATCTTCTAAATCATGACTGCTATCATGGATGCCTGGTATCTCCACATATCCATCACTCCTCCCATCTCAAATCACAGCAACAACTGTGAGTTTGCAATAATATTTACAAGGGAAGAGAAAAGTTTGCTAACTTGTATAAAATGATTAAAGAGTTATGAATCCCAGAATCTCAAACTAGAAGTCCTACCTTCTCTAAGCTAAACTCACTCTGATTTTTTTGATGTTTACTCTTTTATTTCTTTTTTTAAAAAAATTAATAATGGCTTTTTATTTTCAAAATACATACAAAAAGAATTTTCAACATTGACCCTTGTAAAACTTTGTGTTCTAAATTTTTCTCCCTCCCTTCCCCCAGCCCCTCGCCAAGAGAGCAAGCAATCCAATATAAGTTAAATATATGTGATTCTTCTATACATAGTTCCACATTTATCATGCTGCACAAGAAAAATCAGATCAACATTGTACACGGCAACAGCAAGATTATATGATGATCAATTCTGATTGACATGGCTCTTCTTAAAAATGAGATCATTCAGGCCAGTTCCAATGATCTTGTGATGAAGAGAGCCATCTCTGCACCCAGAGAGAGGACTGTGGGAAGTGAGGGTGGATCACAACATAACATTCTCTCTTTTTTTTATTGTTCACTTGCATTTTGTTTTCTTATTCATTTTCTTTCCTTTTTGATCTGATTTTTTTTGTGCAGCAAGGTAATTATATAACTATGTATGCCTATATTGGATTTACATGTATATTTATCATGTACAACATATATTGGATTACTTGTTATCTAGGGGAGAGGATGGGGGAAAGAGGAGAGGAAATTGGAACATAGGGTTTTTCAAGGGTCAATTATAAAAAAATTATCCTTGCATATGTTTTGAAAATAAAAAGCTTCAATAAAAAATAAAAAAGAAATAAAAATCAGATCAAAAAGGAAAACAAAGAGCTCACTCTGATCTTATCTCATGCTAAGACCCCTACCATACAAATGGCAAATTCTAATGAGGAGTTAGCACAAAAAGTTCAGTTCCACACATATGGAGAATGATGGAGGAATAGAATTAAAATATAGATTTCTGGGTGCGCAATGAATCCGAATAGATGATGATATAAAACATAAAATCCATAAGCAGATTTCATAGGGCCTTTCAGTGTTCAGCTGAAGAACTTGTATTTTGGCTAGGGGAAATAGAAAAACACCGGTATTTCTTACATGGAGGAGTGACATGGTTAGATTTGTGCTTTAGGAAGTCTCCAGCTGCCATGTTCCACGAGCCTGTAAATGGAAATCTAGAGAGAATAGGAGCACAATGGGCCTCCCCTCTCTCACCTGGGCAGGGGTCTTCCCCATGCACCTGCAGAGGGATTGGACTCAGAGGTCACTCAAGAAGGTCCTTCTAAAGAATCCAGGAGGGTCAATTAGGTGGGGCAGTAGATAGAGCACTAGCCCTGGAGTCTGGAGGAACTGACTCAGACACTTAACACTTTCTAGCTGTGTGACCCCGGGCAAGTGACTTAACCCCAATTGCCTCAGGAAAAAAAAAAAATTAGGCAAAGCAGTGAGAACAGTCAGAAGCCTTGGGTTTAGATTCTGCCTTTGCTTATGTAACCTTGATTTGAGTTTCTTCATCTATAAAAATGAAGGGGTTCTGCCTCCATGGATCTAGATGAACTATTCTCACTCTAGATCTAAGGTCCTGTAACTGTATTATCACTGAGGTCCATTCCAGTTCTACACCCTGTGATCCCAAACCACTTCTGAGATTCAGCTCCCTCCCCAAGAGCTCACAACAAGTGGGAGCGTTGCGACCTCAGGGTCTCCCCACGATTCATGTGATGACAAGGGCTGGGAAAGGCTAGCAGGGAAACCATTTTCTTGCTTTCCAGGAACGTGGGGATGATTATCATGCTAGTGCTTATAGTACCTTCACTTCTCTCAGAGGAGAATCTAGCCCTATATTTACCACCCTGAGGGGAGAGCCAGGGCTGGGACCAGTGGGCTGGGTGTTAGAGTCTGGGATTCCTAGCTCCAAACCTGGCTAAATCCAAGAAGGATAAAGATTGAAGACATGACTCCTGCCTCCACACCCCCTTCTAATGATTCTGTTCTTCTCTTTCAGGGATGGCCACAGGTGGCCCCTTGACAGGGGGCAGTGATGAATGAACTGGAGCTGGGTGGGAAGAAGACAAGGAGCAGTAACTTCCCCCAGTGAAGACGTGTCATCTACCCCCCAAGGCTGCCTCTCCTTGAATAGCATGATCCCCCCTAGAGGAAGGTCCCCTGGCCCACCAATGGGCCACTGATCAGGCTATTAGAGAGCTGCAGAAAGCAGAAAGTCCTCGGCAGAGAAGCAAGCAAGCTTCTTCCCCCGTCCCAACATGTGGCTCCTTCTGGTTTACCTGTTACTGGCGTGGGTGGCAGGGGCCGCCGCCGCCGTGCCCGTGGTGCCCTGGAGGGTCCCATGCCCGCCACAGTGCACCTGCCAGATCCGGCCCTGGTACACACCCCGCTCGGTGTACCGGGAGGCTACCACCGTGGACTGCAATGACCTGTTCTTGTCCTCCGTGCCCCCGGAACTGCCCGGAGGCACCCAGACCCTCCTCCTGCAGAGTAACAATATTGCTCGGGTGGAGCAGAACGAGCTCGACTACCTGACCAACCTGACCGAGCTGGACCTATCCCAAAACAGCTTTTCCGATGCCCGTGACTTTGGCCTTCGGGCCTTGCCCCAGCTACTGAGCCTTCACCTGGAAGAGAACCAGCTGACCCAGCTGGAGGACAACAGCTTCGTGGGGCTGGCAAACCTTCAAGAGCTCTATCTCAACCACAACCAGCTTCGCCGAATCTCTCCGGGGGCTTTCACGGGGCTGGGCAACCTCCTGCGGCTCCATCTCAACTCCAACCTGCTGCAGGCGGTGGACAGCCGGTGGTTCCAAGTCCTTCCGAGCCTGGAGGTCCTCATGATAGGAGGCAACAAGGTGGACGCCATCTTGGACATGAATTTTCGCCCTCTGGCCAACCTGCGCAGCCTGGTGCTGGCGGGCATGAACCTGCGGGAGATCTCGGACTACGCCCTGGAGGGCTTGCGGAGCCTGGAGAGCCTCTCTTTTTACGACAATAAGCTGGCCCGCGTGCCTAAAAGGGCACTGGAGCATGTACCTGGACTCAAGTTCCTAGACCTGAACAAGAACCCGCTGCAGAGGGTGGGCCCCGGTGACTTCACCAACATGTTGCACCTCAAAGAGCTGGGGCTGAACAACATGGAGGAGCTGGTCTCCATAGACAAATTTGCCCTCGTCAACCTCCCTGAGCTCACCAAGTTGGACATCACCAACAACCCCCGGCTTTCCTTTGTCCACCCCCGCGCTTTCCGTCACCTGCCCCAGATGGAAACCCTCATGCTCAACAACAACGCCCTTAGTGCCTTGCACCAGCAGACCGTGGAATCCCTGCCCAACCTACAGGAAATAGGTCTCCATGGCAACCCCATCCGCTGCGACTGCGTCATCCGCTGGGCCAACACCACGGGCACCCACGTCCGCTTCATCGAGCCGCAGTCCACCTTGTGCGCCGAGCCGCCCGACCTCCAGCACTGTCCAGTCCGCGATGTACCCTTCCGCGAGATGACCAGTCATTGCCTGCCGCTCATCTCTCCCCGGAGCTTCCCCCCAAGCCTTCAGGTGGCCAGCGGAGGGAACCTGGCCCTCCACTGCAGGGCTCTGGCTGAGCCAGAGCCAGAAATATACTGGGTGACTCCGGCTGGGCTGCGGCTGACCGCTGCCCGGGCAGGGGGCAGGTACCGGGTGCACCCGGAGGGCACCCTGGAGATCCGAGAGGTGACCGAAGGCGAGGCTGGGCTCTACACCTGCGTGGCCCAGAACCTCATCGGGGCCGACACCAAGTCGGTCAGCCTGGCCGTGGGCAGCTCTCTTTCCAGAGATGGCCCCCAGGAGCCGGAGCTGGAACTGAGGGTGAAAGAAGTCCACCCTTACCACATCCTGCTGCACTGGGAGCCCCTGCCCAACACCATCTCCACCAACCTTACCTGGTCCAGCTCCTCATCCCTCCGAGGTCCCGGGACCACCGCCCTGGCCCGCCTGCCTGGGGGAACCCACAGCTACAACATCACCCGCCTCCTCCAGGCCACCGAGTACTGGGCCTGCCTGCAGCTGGCTTTCGCCGATGCCCGCACCCAGGTGGCCTGCACCTGGGCTAGGACTAAGGAAGCTAGCCCCCACCGCGGGGCTCTGGGGAGCCATGTGGGGGTTCTCGCTGCCTTGGGGCTCACGGCCCTGTTGCTAGCTGCTGGGCTGGCCATTCACTGTGGCCTTTGCCCTACTAAACCAAGCGGGAGGGTGGGTGAAAAACCTCTCCTTCCGTCCTGGGCTCCGTGGGGCCGGAGCGCCCCTTCTGTCCGAGTGGTATCACCCCCCTTTGTCAAGCACTGGAATCCAGGGAGGAAGCCCACAGAACTTGCAGAAGGGGAGATGGTTTCACCAGTAATGCTCTATGATTCCTGAAGTTCATCTTATTCTTGGGGGTAGGGGAATAACTAAGACTATTTTTTATCAAAAGGGAAGAGGGCTGGACCAGACATCCCACTGTAAAGGTGACAGACCCACACCCTTATGGCTTGGCAGCTGGACATGGATGGCCTGAACCCCCTCACTCTCCTGCCCCTCAAAACACTGCCACCGGTCCTCTGTGGGACCTCCCTGCTGCCTTCATGAGGATACTTCCCAAGAGCAGGAAGTGCTCTGGCTATTAACCTTCTCCACCCCCACCCCAGCCTGTTACCCCATTCATAGGAGAGCCCTTTTAGACTCAGCTTGGGCCCTGGACCCTCCCTCAAGCCCCCAAGGGAACCCAGTCTTTCTTTTCTCCTCTGTACAGTTTCACTTGCCTGCTCTTACTCCTCCTAGCCTAGCTAAGGCTAGTCTCCTTCTACCCCCAGGAGCTTTCTATGAAGGGGACGGGAATACCTTGCATCTGGGGGACTTGGAGAAGAAGGAACTACCCCATAGTACTGTGGGGGAACCCTTATCATCCAGATGCCTGCAGGACTAGGTCACTCTGGAGTTGACTTTGGAAACAGTTTTGTACCTTTGGGGAGAAACATGACACTTTCTCCTATTTCTCCAATTCGCTCTCTTCTAACTTGGAAAAGGGAAGGAAAGAGGGAAGGAGGGGAAGAGGGAAAAAAGGAAGGAAGGAAGGAAGGAAGGAAGGAAGGAAGGAAGGAAGGAAGGAAGGAAGGAAGGAAGGAAGGAAGGAAGGAAAGAAGGAAGGAAGGAAGGAAGGAAGGAAGGAAGGAAGGAAGGAAGGAAGGAAGGAAGGAAGGGAAGAAAGATGAAAGAAAGGAAGAAAAGAGGATAAGAGAAAGAGAGGGAAAAGAAAATCCTTTGTATTGCAGTGTATAGCTAGTTAATTCCCTGTTCAGAAATCACCCACTTCAAAACCAGGACAAAGAAGTCTGAGATGAGATAGGGAGAAAGGAATGGAGAAGGATTGATTTTTTCATTTCAATTTCCCAAATCTGATACTCTAAACCCCTCTGCTCCCCTGCCAGTAAACCCCCCCTGAACCTCGGGAGATGCACAAGGTGCTGTTACAGCACAGGGAGAAGGAAGGCCCAGACCAAGAAGAGATGGAGAGAGAGAAAACAAAGCTGAAAGACAGAGCAAGAGGGAAACAGGAAATTTCCATCATTCAACATTGTCATCCCTTCTTCTCTGATAAGCAAATAACATTGCAAATGCAAACTACCACTGCTCGGGAAGCATTTCCCAGCCTAGAGGAGGCTTACAATCCTTAAACAGTTGGCAGTTTGACTCTGGGAGGGGTAGGAGTGGCTAATGGGATGGGAGGTTGGGCAAGGGGAAGGGTGTAGGATGAGGAAATTTCTGCAATTATCTTTCTGTTCAGTTTCTATATTGTTTGTAATGAGCCCAACTTGCTTTTTGGTATTTTTATTTATCTGATTGACTTCTTAGGACCAAATGTGAACAGGAACATTTGTTGATAACCCACTGTTATAAGAGCAGTGCCAATAAAGCAGGGGAAGGGGGCTGCTGTGGACCCCAGTGAAAAGACCATATCAGGGCAGGAGGTGGTTGTGATATTGCTTCTCTCCCTAAGTGGGATAAGGGAGGCCCTGGTATTCTTGAGTCTGAAACAAAAAAAAAACAACAACAACAACAAAAAAAAAAAAAAAAAAAAAAAACAACTTGAAATTGAATCTCTCCAGATATCTACAATTCCCAGCACTGCATGGGAAAATTTCTCAAAAACAAGCCTTCCAGGCCATTTGGGCAACCTAGGGAGGATAAATAGGCTACTGAACAGGGGGCCTAGGTCCCCTACTATTCCTTTCTTCCCATCTTAGCCCTAGACATATGCATTGAGTTTAAGACTGCTCTCTATCATCCTCTGGAGGAGCCCCCCCCCCCCTTCTTACTTCCTTCATGTTTTCTGTTACTGGCAATAAGATAGCCTGGAGACCATCTAAGAAGGATTGAGGACAAGCAGACACTAACAAACAGAGCATGTTTAAGGTTCCCTCTCTGAACTTGTGGGGCTGTCTTTTGCTTTGGAGCACAGACTGCCCCCTACTTCCTTCCTTTCTTTTGCTAATTTTTTTTAATATGAGAATTTTCCATAGAAGGAAAGGATATTTATCCCAAGACCATAAGCTATCCAGGAATGGGGAGAATATTGAAACGGGCCTAATAACTTTTTCCTGGGAGGGGGAAGGATAGAGGAACAAAGCAGAGATTTCCCACACATGAGAGCCCTCCCAACCAAGTGGTCTCAGTCAGGAGAATCAATAATCCATCCTTCTGAGGAAGAAAACTCTAAATGCCTAAAAAAAAGGTATGGGGGACAGCTAGGTGACACAGTGTATAGAGCACCACTCTGAAGTCAGGAGGATCTGAGTTCAAATCTGGACTCAGACACTTAGCATTACCTAGCTGAGTGACCCTGGGCAAGTCACTTAACCCCAGTTGCCTCAGCAAAAAAAAAAAAAAAAAAAAAAAGAAGGAAAGAAGAAGAAGAAAAAGAAGAAGAACAAGAACAAGAAGAAGAAGAAGAAAGAACAAGAAGAAGCTATGAAGTTCTTAAAACCCCTTAATCCAATCCCAACACTGTCCCAAGGGCACTTGTCCAGTCTAGGATTGGTTCTAATAGGAGAATGTAAGATTTATGAGGCTGGCCTGCTCAGTGGTTGAACCATGAGCATTGAAACAAGTGTGGGGTCTCGAAGAGCTAAGCAAGGGTTTCTTTGGTTGCTGTTTTCTACCCAGTTCCCCTCCCCCCTGAAGCCTTAACCCTACACATATATAGGAGGATCTAAGAAGATAGAGCAATTAGCACCTGAAGAAAAGGATCTAGAAATCCCACCATAGCAGATGGAGCTCTAGGTCTTCTAGTCTCTCTTTTCTTCCTTCCTGTTATTTGGGGGTGAAGAGAGAGAAAAAAATATGATTAACAAATATTCATCTACCCCATCTTCCAAAAACCATTCTCTCAATCATTGCCCATGGATAGACTAATTAGTGAGCTGGCATGAGAGCTGGGGCAAGAATGGCTGAAGATCCCATGTATCTTTCATAGAAAGAGGGGATCTCAGAACACCAAGGTGCCACGTGCATTTGGGAAAGAAGGGATAAAAGGCAGATTGGTTTTCCCCATTGTTCATAGTCTGCCTCTTTCCCGGAATGATTGATTGGAATGACCTTTTCCATAGGCTGCCTTTCCAGGATGCTCAGCGAGGAAAGTTTGTGTGGGAATACTGTTGTGGTTTTTTAATGGGAGTAGGAATGAGATATCCAGGGTCCTGAAGAAAGAATACTGAACCTTTACTGGCTGTTTACATTTTATCAACTCGCCTTTACCTGCTTTCTAGCTGCCTGAAGCAGTGGAGTGGGGAGCCAGGTTTCTCTGTCCCATTTATTCAATCACTAGCCAAAGGAAGTGGAGGAGTCTCTCCATCTTAACTCCTAGCTACCAAACTACCTGTCTGCCATTAGAAGCCTAATTCAATATTAGTGACAGCTAGATGGCTCAGTGGATAGAGTACTAGCCCTGAAGTCAGGAAGACCTGCATACTTAAGGCTTGAATTCTAGAAGAGTTTTTCTAGAAACGCTGCTGCCTCCTTATCAGGGGCATCTCAGCCACTAATTGGAGTCCTTCAGAATTCAACCCACTACTACCACCCTATTGGGATCCCATTCTATCCTCAAGAGCTAAAGAGAGAAAGACCACCAACCAACCAACCAATAAGAAAATGCCCAGTCTCAGTCTGGATCCATACTAAAGATATAAGGAAGACCAAAAGACATCGTTCAGAGATTTACAATGAAGCCCTAGATCTAGATTAAATCTTTCACTGTATTGGGGATTTGGAAGGGGGTGGGAAAGGGTACTGTTTAAATAAAGATTTCCCTATTCTTGCATCTCCAATATCCCTTCCAGCCCCACCTCTCTAGCTACATTATAGCCTTTCAATCCCAGCTGAGCCCCTCTCATCACATCATTGCCAGTATCTGTGTGATGAAGTAGCTGGTACCAATATTAGGCTTATTTTACACATGAGGAAACTAAGGCCAAAATCATACAACTGAGCTCAAGCCCATCTCTACCACACTTGGGCCAGCTCAGTACCTGTGTGGGATACTGAAGGGAACATTAAAGCTATAGAAGGTTGCAGCCTCTAACTTCTAGGGAGTTTCTTATTTCAGTTCTCAGAAGCCCCTCACCAACTTCCCTGGTATTTAATAGATTAGAACCACTACTCTTAAGAGTGGACGGTTTTCCAAGAACTGAAGTTTCACCTCATCCTCACTTTCCAGTACACCATTTTGAGACTATTATCTTGTCTATCATAATCTGAAATTTGAAGCACCAACTCTGAGAACACATAGACTGATCTTAATCACATCTGGGCCAGAAACAAGAACTGTGTGAAGAGGAAGGAAGCAACTTGAACATAGGGAGGAAGACTACAAAATGGATGTCAGTATTTAATAGCATCACAGAGATTGGAGCAAGAAGGGACTTCAAGAGTGAGGAATTAGATAAGCACCAAGATAGGCAGAAGGGAAAGAAAAGGAAGGGATAGAGTGCCTACTATGTGCTAGGAATTGTGCTAGGTGATCTGACTAGTCCCCAGATCTTAACTGGGGCAGGTATTTGGGATTAAAGTCCATTAAAGAAAAGGGAGGGCATCCCAGTAGGCTGTCTCCAGTCTCAGAGCACAGGAGTCACAACTACTTCTGCACATCATTTACAGTCAATTTGTAGGTTCAAATTCTGTTTTAGCTACTACCTATCCATGTGACCTTCTGCAAGTCCCTTTTCCCCTTTGGCCCTTAGTTTCCATATTTGCAAATTGAGGAAGTTCAGTTAAGTATAAAACCTATCATCTGCTCTACTTTGATGCTTTCAAACAAGTGGTATTATTGTTTAATAGATGAAGCAACTGAGTTTCAGAGAGGCTAGGATTAGTTGTCCAGAGTCACAGTATTAGACAGAGTCAACCTGCAGTCTAGAGCCTTCTTACCCTGCTTTTTTTAAAAAACATCTCTAATGAACAAGGAGAAACCTCCAAATCTCAAAGCACCATATAAATGTAAGATGGTCACTGCACAATGTTGCACATCCCCTAAAGCAACTTTTCTGCCACCAGTGATTACTGGGGCATAAAGACCAGGAAGGGGATGAGCACCTGCTTCTCAAAGCTGGGAGATGAAGCAAAACTTGTAATAAAGGAAAAGTCAGGCACAGGCTAGACCAAGGCAGATGGGAAAGAAGAGGTTGGCACAGAGAACAGAGGGAGATCCTTACACTGAGAGTAGGTGAGATGGATTACAGTGAGGTGGAGAGTATCAAGAAGGGGGGAAATGCCTTTTAGTTCTAGAGATATCCTAGAAGTACATGTCTTCAGTTTCTCTTAGCCTAAGTTCATTCAGGATCCAAATCTTATTTTCTTTGAAAATATTTTTTGTGCAGTCCTCTGAAGCATCCAAGGTGATGACTTTTAAGCTACCCTGTTTTGCCTCCTTGATCACTTCATAGCATCAATGAATATTAAATTTGGAAGAGGTCTTAGAGCACCTCTAACCCAACTCCATAATTTTAGATATGAAAACAGAAATGGGAATTAACTTGCTAGTTAGTGGCAGAAGTATAGCTAAAATCATTCCTGACACCTCAATTCTAAGTCCTTTCTACTATAATCATGGCTGCTTCCTTCATCTCCAAAAACCCATCTGCAACTACTCCCTGCCTAAAGGTGTTAGATGAGGGTGAAAGAGAACAATAGCATTTGTACCACTTCCATTTTGTGATGAAATTGTATTTTTAAGCGCTATCTAGACTACCACTTTAGGAAATCCTTAATAGGTCCCAAGATCTTGGCCCTGAATCATTGGGAGGGAATTTAGGATGAAAGTCCATTAAGGAAAAGGACATTCCAGTAAACTGGCTCCAATCACAGAGCACAGAGGCACAACTACAATTATCTCTTCCACATTGGGACTTTTCCCACCATGGTTTAAATGCATCACAGTCAGCATAAGAAATTAAATGGGAATTTGGGAGGTTTTGCAGAAACTGCAGACAACAGAGAAAAAGCTTAGAAACTCAAAAATGCATAAAATTTATGGATAGTATTATATAATATCAACATATTTTATCATTTAATATAAATATGCCCAAATTTTACAATACGGTACTGTAAACATCCCATAAAAGAAAAAAAAAATTCAGACTACTTCTATAGTGTGAAGTGAGGGTCAAAAAATTTTACACAGATTCTTCAACTCAAGAGAGCTTTGTACCTCTAACCCCTGCAGTGTAGAAGTTACAACTCTAGTTCTGACTAATCTGTGGTGAGAGGAGCCACCAGGGATTCCTCCAGGGAGTAGGAAATATCTGAAGCCCCAAACATCCTAGATACATTGACTTGATTAATGAAGGCTACTCTCTTTGTCTCTGGATTGAATAGATAGATTTTTCCAGTACCTCACAGGATCACAGAGTTGGAAAGGATTTAAGATGTCCACCCCCCTCCATTTTATGGATGAGAAAACAGGTCCTGAGAGGTTAAGTCAAACAAAGACACACAATAAGTAATAAAGCCAACCTAAGTCCTCTGATTTCAAAATCAACATGTTTCCCTCTATGTCAAGCTGCCTTTTTTTCAGAAAATGATTACAAATAATTCCTCTACCAATGCAGATGGCAGCCCCTCTGCGTCTCAGTAACTAGTCTTTTTGAGTTATTGTGGCCAAAAAGTTGATCACCTATTGCTCAGCCTTCAGGTAATGAGTCTCTCTGAATTTAGCTAGCCTGAGCCTCAGATCTTCTCAATTTGATGAAATATCCTAGAATTTACTGGCATTGATTCTGAGAACATGGGGTTTTTTCCATGTCACAGTGAGCTATTAGAGATGGATCTAAGCAAAAAAAAAAAAAAAAAAAAAAAATTCCAAAGCCAGGGGTAGAATGAGAGAGAGATTAAAAAAAAAAAAAAAGACAATCTCAGAGTTTTCATCTGCAATATTCATGCCCAGCCAGTCCTAAAAATGTTAGCCCATTAGTCTCTTCCAAGCCCCACTAATCCCTTATAGGTCTCAGTACCACTGACCAGAGTTCATTCAATTAGTTGAATACCAACTGTGTGCCTAGCATTGTGTTCATTGCTATGGAAGATAAGAGATAGACATGACCTCTCTTGAACTCGGGGAATTTATCCCTCCATTTCTTCTGGAGACCCCTTGCCTGCCCCATCTTTGGTTTTCAGTGGATTATTGGTCTAACTGTAGGGAGTATGTGCTGCTAGGAGATGAATCTTCAGAGAAATGGTGCTTCTCTCCCCTTTTGCCATGTACACAACATTGTGAACAACATCTTCATCTTTATATCATAGCCTTCAGTTCCCAAACACCATCTGCCAGAATCTATTTTAAGCACCTAATAAAACTGTTTTGGAATGAATCCTGGGATGTGACACCCTTTATTCCCCTTGGGGCATGAGCAAATGGGGCCCCAGATGGAATTACACTGTGGTCCAAAAAGAAAAGAGAAAGATCATCTTTGGCCTGAGCTTCCCAGGGATTTTTGACTGAATAATATCATCAAATGTATAAAAGGACACACAGATTTAGGGTTCATTCCTGGGGCCTTCTAGAATCCACCTATCTCAAGTCTTCCTTTTCTACCCTTCTCTCTATCCAGAATCCAAACTTAACCAGATTTAAGCACTTGTGGACAAGACTTTGAGTTAGAAAAATGTTAAGTCATTACTTTGGTTCTTAATTTAGGCTTTCTTTCAATACTACTTTTTAAAGGTCTGTAATACTACAAAGGGCATGATTTCCCCCACTGGAAAAAATGGCAACCCCTTCACATTTTAGTAGAATAATTTTGATTTTTAAAAATCAGCTGTTAATTAACCTAGTGATTAATGCATTCATATGTATTTAAGAATATGGACCTTGCTTGTGCACTGCACTCACTTCTTTCTCCATTAATAGACTCCTCTGCTCTAGACTCAAGCATTCAGTGCAACTAAGTTCAGTCGTAGAGGAGTGTGAATTCTAATGAGAAGAGCTCCTTCTTATCATTCTATTTGACTTGACTTAGCTCCCCAGAGACAAATTATCTAAACTTCTGGCTTTGCAGCTCATATCTATGATCTCCTCAAAATGAGTAGAGAGGTGCTCAATTTGCATTATGAATCAGGGATGAATCAGATATTTATTTCACACACACAAAAGAAATGCTAAAAGAACTAAGATTGAAGACAGATACTGAAAGAATGATTTAAAACAGAATTCAGTAATAACATAATTAGCTGGTCTTCATCAAAACCTTATTAAAACAAAATGGCTTATGGACCTACTGATTTAGTATTTCACATTTCACCATGGCTCTTCACTGTCCATATAGCTGAACTGTGACATCTGGCAAAATAGGCCAGTCATGAAGCAAACTTCTTGTTGGTGGTTGTCTCCTCCAAGAGCACTGGACTATTTTCTCGGAATTCCTCCCTTTGCCACCAGTCAGCTTCAAAGATTGAGGAAATCCAGATATCTTGAACTTACAGGGTCATTCCCAAGACTAGATAAATCCATCTTAAGACAGATATTTGTTTATCTAAAATCAGTAAAGAACAACTACAAAAGAGGCAGCTTATTAACCAGTCTCAGACTTGCCTAAATCAGAAATTTGCTTTAGATGTCCTATGTTCACAGGTACATGGTAGCTGAAATGAAGGAACAGGGCAAGCCATCCTTCTGTACCTCTGTGGAAAAGTTGGTGAAATAATACTGACATGGTATGAAGTCAGAAGAAGAGAGAACATTGGGGGTGGGGGAGTATAAGATCACTTCCTTTTAACTATCCATCAGCTCTATCCTGTAGTTATTGGTTAGTAAAGTGACTACCTTGTCATATCAGAGTGCTAAGTGCCCTCAGTGTACAGTTACATACATGAGGTTAGTCAGAAGTAAAAAGAACAGCTTTGTGCACACCTAGAGATGGCTCCAGATAATGTTTTTCCAGGTTAATCTTAGATAAACAGACCCATCATCCATCCCTAAGCCATATTCAAAACTTTTCAATCCCTGTAGGGCTTGTTAGAACCTAAGGCACACTAAAATTACTTTACAAAACCGAAGATCATCTCCAGGTAATGATGTAAAAAACACTGGTATAGAACTTTAATGGAAGTTTTCAGGATTGATCAAAATGCATGATTCCTGTGAACTTGTGTGGAGTCATCAAGGTAGGGACATCAGGTCACACCTAGAGAAAGAGGTATTCCATCTCTAATAGTCACCTATCCATTAATATTCCCCAACTACATTATAATATTAATCAATAAAACATAAATTCCTTAACCCAGGAACTATTCCATTTTCCTCTGTTTTTCCAGTGCCTGGGATATAGTAGGTGCCTAATAAATGCTTATTGACTAATTGAACGGAATCACAATCAGAAAACATTTGTTGATTTCCTACTGTGTGCTATAAGAGCTATGACAGTGGAACACTGCCTGGAGTCAGGAAAACCTGAGTTCTAATCCAATCTCAGATGCTAGCTGTATGACCTTGGGCAAGTCACTTAACCTGTATGCCCTACTTTCCTTATTTGTAAAATGTGAATAATAATAACACTGACCCGGGGCAGCTAAGTGGTGAAGTGGATAGAGCACCAGCCCTGAATTCAGGAGAGCCCGAGTTCAAATCTGGTCTCAGGTGCTCAAGACTTCCTAGCTATGTGACCCTGAGCAAGTCATTTAACCCCAGCCTCAGGAAAAAAAAAAAAAAAGAAAGAAAGAAAAAAAATTAATAGCACTGACCTCCCAAGGTTATTGTGAAGATCAAATAAAATAATATTGTAAAGTGTTTAGCACAGTGTTTGATATAAATAATTATACACCATGTAATATTGCATATAACATACAGATAATAGTTGCTTAACAAATGCTTATTCACTTTTGACCCTTCATCCAATAAATATTAGGTTTCTACTATGTACAAAGTACTGTACTAAGTGCTATAGAGAATAGAAAAATGACTAAGACATTGTCCTTGACTTCAGGGAGCTTCCAGGGGAAAGGGTAAGAAAGGATCTCATGGGCCCTTAATTCAAATTGCTGCCAGCATAAGATTTCCCTCTTCATAATCCGTGGCAAGTCGTAAACCCTCCAGCCTCAGCTTTAATACTTCTGCTAACTGAGAACTCATTTCCTTCAGCACCCATGGACAAAAAGAAATGAGGGAGAGCAACTCAGTTCAATTTAAATGACAGTTTTTCAGTGGCTACTTTCTGCAAAACACTGAGGATACAAAGTCACATAAAAGTCTCTGCCCTTAAGAAGCTCTCATTCCATTGTTAACTGGTTAATCCTTAAAGTTTCTCATTAGTTAGTTTTAATGTTGGGAATTTTTTTTTCTTCGTGAGGGAGAATAGAAACAACCTAAATCCTGTTCTCATGGTATTTATCAGGCTATGAGGAATATATGTCACCTCCATAGAAAACTATAAGCATGGCACAGTAGAGAGAACATTGAGTTTGGAGTCAGAGGACCCAGTTTTGAATCACAAGTCTGTTATTTATTAGTGGCCCAGAATAAAGCTCTTAACTTCCCTGGACCTTGTTTCCTCATCCACAAAATGAGAAGGTTGGATCAGGTAGTGTATAGGATTGCTCTACTACTAGGGTTTTATGATAAGGGTCAGAATTATGTAAAGCAAAATGCTATGGAAGGTTTACAGAGCTGAAAGACTCCCTTTTCCATAAGCTCCAGGCCTCCAGCTCCAGAGAGCTTCCTAGACTTCCTAGACTGGAGACAGAAGTTGAGTAGTTAGAGAACATAAATCTATTTGGATAAAGATAAACTGTACATGGTCAATGAAAAGTGCAAAAACCTTTTTTTCCCTACTGCCTGGAGAGAAGAGCCTTTTTGCACTGATTCCTCCCTTTATTAGGAAGCTGGTTGACTTAATAATACATAGACTATTATGATAATCCTGTCTCCAGTATTCACTGAGTGACCATGGACCAAGTCACTTAACTTCTCTGAGATTCTATTTCCTCATATGCAGCTAATAATACTTGTAATTTTTTTTCTTCTTAAGCATCATGGTAAGGATCACATTCCATAATGCTTACAAAGCACTCGGTAATCTTGAAAGGTCTATGCAAATATCAGTTGTTATTATGAGGGACAAAGGAAGTAGTGGAAGTGGTCCTCTTTTCAATTAGATCTCCTATTAGAAGATCATTCAATAACAATCATTTATCAGGTGGCTACTTTGTGCCAAACATTATTCCAGGCAAAAATACAAATATAAAGGTGAGACAGCCCCTGCTCTAAGGGAGCTTTTGCTATTCTACAGGGAAATGAATTCACATGACTATGAAAGATCTATACAAAATAAATGCACAATTGCTTAGGGAAGTGGGAAGTGTGGACACCAACAATTCCCATGAACAGAATGTATTCTGGATGGAAGGGATATAGGAGAAAGGAAAACAGTGATGTTAGAGTTAGGGGAACCAGGGCACATCATGAGGCTGGGGCAAATTTTACTATATTCTTCAGTGTTTTAATTCCTATGAAACGAATTTAAGATGAAGCCTTGAAAGGAAAAAGTCACAAGACATATAGCCAAGGCTGGGAGAGAGAATCAGACCTATATACTTTATCCTGTGATAATGGGGATTTAGAATTCACCTCACATATATGAGCTGCTGTAGCTGGATACCATTTACTCTTTTCAGGACCCCCATACATTGCCTACCTGAGTAGAAAGTGGGATATCTGTCTAGCCACCAGCAAAGAGATGGGAACAGGAAGATAGTGGAGAAGCATCCATAAAAGAGGGCTCCCGCTCCTATATTCTAGGTGGGGAAGCCCACCTCATTGGTTTCCTTTCATCCCCCAATTTCCCCCAGAAAGTAGAAGGTGAAGGATGCTGCCCTTTTGGATGAGGGACCTCTCCAAGATCTTCCAGCACTACATCAGAGGGAAAGATCAACCTGGAACTTAGGACTTCCAACCCAGCTGGGTAGGTCCCAGGTCTCTCTCTTCCCAGATGCTTCCTTCATAAGGTCTCCATTTCTAATTTGAACTTATTCAACCTCCGGATGAGTCATGCCCTCCAGCTGGCCTGGGTGGTAACAGTGAAAATTAGGGTTTTCAAGGAAGTGAGTAAAACAAACGCCAGGGGAGGGCCGCCCCCCAAATTATAGCTTCTGCTGCTGGCAAAATCGATGTCATCAGCAGCTTGCAGAAAGGGGCAGGGGATGCACGGAGAGAGAGGAGGAAGAAAAAAAGACCCTCCACCTGCAAGGAGGAGGGAGGTCACCAGTAATCTTGACTAAGCAACCCTGATGAAAGATGAAGGAGTGTAGGAGGAAAATACCCCACCAACACATGGAGAAGGCAGGCCCACCTCCCTGGGAGATATGGGCTTTGCTGGCATTCACAATCAAAAAGCTTTGTCTTTCCAGATCTTCGAGCCAGCAAGTTTGTCTGTTGGAGGCACTGGCCACCGCCCCAAAGTCACAGTTCTCTGCTCTCCTGCAGCTGGTGGGCACCAGGTAGAGTTATTCAAAGCCTTTTGGTTTTAATCAACCTTCTGGTTATTTTCCTGTCCAACAGCATGGTATATTGGAGTGAGCTCTGGACTTGGAGGAAGAAAAAAGATCAGTTTCAGATACTTGTCAGCTATGTGCCACTGGACAAGTAACAACCTCTCTGATCTTCTATTTCTTCATCTATAAAACAAGAATTTAATACTGACCTACTTTATAGAGCTGTTGTGGGGAAACAGCTTTTTTTTTAATTTTTAATTTTTTTCTTTTTTATTAATTTTTATAATTATCACATTTTCTTTGACAGTACATATGCATAGGTAAATTTTTTTTTTTTACAGCATTATCCCTTGTACTCCCTTCTGTTCCGAGTTTTTCCCCTCCTTCCCTCCACCCCCTCCCCTAGATGGCAGGCATTCCCATACATATTAAATATCTTATAGTATATCCTAGGTACAATATCTATGTGCAGAACCGAATTTTGTTGTTGTTGCTGTTGCAAAGGAAGGATTGTATTCGGAAGGTAAAAATAATCTGGGAAGAGAAACAAAACAAAACAAAACACAAAAAAAACAATGCTCACAGTTTACACTCATTGGGGAAACAGCTTTTATGAATCTTAAAGCAAGGTAAGATATTGTTGGTTCCAATAGCATCTCCAGGAGAAAAAAAAATTAGTATTATTATCGAGAAATGATGAACTTATAGTAATAATAATTATTATTATAACTTTTACATAATATTTTCAACATTTACAAATTTATCTTTTCACAATAATCTGGTGAGATATCCTAGATAAAGAGCTAAAAGAAGCCTTAGATGCCATCCCTTATAATCCAACCCTTTCATTTTACAGTTGAGGGAAACTGAGGTCCATGGTTGTCCAAGGCCAACCAGCTACCACATGCGATGGGCAAGGACAGGTGGGGTGTTTAACCCATGTCCACAACTCCCAGGTCGATATTCTGTGCATGTCTCCCTAGGTATTATGGACATTATGGAAATTATTATCCCCATTTAACTCATCCTTCATTGCAAATTGGGAATTACAAAGAAGAACTAATGTAAAGGCAGTTATCAAGGAAATGTTTCATGGAGAAAGAAAAACAGGCAGGTCTTGGGATAAGAATGAGAGATATCTTTCCTCTGTCAAAAGGATGTAGCACAATGGATAGACACCTTGTGGGGAGATATAAATAAGAGACAGATGGACTGTTAGCTTCATTATTGAAGGGAATCTCCACATTCATCTGAGGGGAGGGATTACAGGTATGTAATAATAATAACAATAATAATAATAATAACTAATGTTTATATAATATTTAAAGCTTTACAAAGTGCTTTTACATACTAACTCATTGGATCCTCAACAATCCCATGAGTAAGATACAATTATCATCATTTTATGCCTAAGACAGGTTACCTGTTAAGGTTAAGTGACTTGTCCAGAATTACACATGTGAGTATTTGAGCATTATCCCTATTTTACATATGAGCAGAGTGAGGGTCAAAGAGATTAAGTGACTTGTTCAATCCTTATTACTATTCAAATAGTAAGTGGTAGAATCCAAATATCAACTTGGAAAGAAAATAAAGTGAAAATCTTAAATTGCTTCTTTTAAGTTAAAGGAAAAGCTTGCTTATGTTTGTTTTGCAGATTTCAATTATCCAGCTCCCAGCTCCCCAGTTCCCATAGCCCCAGATCATAAAGAGTTTACTAGGTTCCACACATTCTCCTTTCCCATCCAAACATCTCAACATGAGAGCGTTTCCTGATGGTTATTTCATACCTTTTCCTTTCATCACCTCTCCTATTTCCCCTTCTCCTGAAGACTATTCTAATCCAGAAAAGAAAGACAGTCTCGTGAGACAGGCAGGCAGGCTGGCTTGATGGAGAGCCAGGTAGGGCCTAGAAAGTCTGACAATGATGCATCACACTGGGTTGGACTCTAATTGGCCATTCCCCATGGAATGACTTAGCAAGACAAAAATCTCCCCAACAGCATCTTTTTTCCTGCAGCTGATAAACAGCAGCTCCCTGGTCTGGGGACTTTCTGAAAGGAAGAGTGATTATTCTGGGATGAAGAGGAAGGGAGAGAAGGATCTATTCAGAAAGGACTAGCCCACTCACAGAAGCACCTGCACGCCAGTTTGGGACATTTAGAAGCAGGAAAGAAATGTTATTGTCATCCTCTCTCTATTATGACTAATAAGAGAATGTTTTCCTGTAGCCCTTTTATTTCCACATCTTTTATTTCCTTTCTCCCCACACTGTCCAGGCACTGTGAGATGAGATATCCAGCAACCTCCTCAAGTTAGAGATGGAGGCACTAAGATCCAAATCAACAGCAAAGTGACCTGCTCTCATACCAAATCAGGGGCTCATCCAGCAACAGAATTCCAGGCTCTGAGCTATGAATTCAAGGCTTCTTCTCCACGTCCTATTAATTCTCCCCATCCACATTTTTTCAACCAGTGATCCTGGCAGTATTTGTTTTTTCATTCATTCAAAAACATTTTTAAAGCATTTATCATGAACAGATCCTTCTAACAGATACTTGGGAAGATCTAAAATTTAGATAAAACAGGATCCCCATTCCCCGTAAAGCTTCTAGTTTAGTAAAGAATATGACACAAGCAAAGATAACTAAATATTGTGATCCTATCCCAAGATAGATGCCTCTTCCCCCATCCTTTGCTATTTGATTAACTGGGAAAAATAAAATGTCTCTTCCCACCCACCCCCTCCAATGGATAT
Organism: Sminthopsis crassicaudata; assembly: GCF_048593235.1. Taxonomy (NCBI): domain Eukaryota; kingdom Metazoa; phylum Chordata; class Mammalia; order Dasyuromorphia; family Dasyuridae; genus Sminthopsis; species Sminthopsis crassicaudata. The sequence continues at coordinate 100,485,948 of NC_133620.1, read as the reverse complement.
GCATGTTAATGAACAGGGCTGGCCACCAGGAGTGAGGCTGAATGAGGAGAAGAAATTGCAGAGATAAGGGAAGGGGATGCCTGAGGAGAAAGTGGAGGTCAAGATAGTAAGGTTGAAAGGAGTTGAGGGGGTAAATTGTTCATTTGTTTGGGCTTTTTGGCACTGAGGGATTAAGGGACTTATTGAGATTCCTTATGAAAATTCTGGCCGATAGAAACTGATGTACTGTGTAGTTCAGATCCATGAAGGTCAGCAGAAAATGGGGTAAAGCATAGAGAGATAGTCAGAATTATATTTAGGGTTGGAATTAGGATTAGAGTTGGCTTTAGGATCTAAATGAATTTAGGTTTAAAATTAGGTTTAGATTAGGGATGTTCTTCCAGCCCTCAGCCTGGGACTATAAGTGATTACAGCCATTTACATACAGCTATGGTTGCTCATTCTTTGATTCAATATTAAGTTTTCCTCCATTTAATTGAATTTCCTACTATAAAATTGTGAACTTGCAAGTAGGGAGCTGGTCTCAATACAATAAGGGGAAAAGTATAAAGGGCATAGGATAGCGGTGAGGGCACAGTGGGGTTGAGGATTAGCCCTTCTGTGACTGTATGGCATGGTGTGGGAAAGGGAACTCCCATAAGGATGATCTCAATCCTTTCTGTGAGCTAGGAGCCCAGGACTTCAGCTCTAAGTATTAAAGATAGGGAGATGGGCTAGTGGTGAAAGGATGAATGAAAGGGTCTGGAACAATCAGTGTGAGCACTGAGACAGGGAGCTGAAAAAAGCCAGAAAAGGATTGTCAGACAACATCAAGAGTCCAGTTGAGGTTATGTTCTATGAATCTGTAGTGAGCTCAATTTCATAGCTGACATTTCTCGACTTTTTCCTTTGATATTCAGCAGCTCTGAAATAGCAGCAGATAAATTAGATGGTGGGATTTAGCCAGGAATGAGGGCTCATGGGTTAGGAATGTCAGAAAACCTGAAATCCTAGCATAGTAGTTAGTGAATAAGAGCAGAGTTAGGTCAAGGTCATTAGAACATCACAGAAAATTGGGGAACTTGCCCCAAAGTGGGAAATTTAGAAGTACTTTTACTCCTTTAAGGAAAAAAGGCATTTCAAAGCCCTGAGTCAAAACTACTTGTGGTATGATAGAGATAGTAACGGATAGTGAGAACACCCAGGAGTGAGCCCCCTCCAAAGGAGCATCTCTGGGAGGATTACAGCTCAGTTCCTTAGTAAGGTAGGAAATCAGGTATAGTATTGGAAAGATAGCTCCCAACTCCTTGGGGATACCCTGGAGCCTTGGGGACATAGTAGCCATGCCCTGGGAACCTAATGGGTAAATTCGAGTGAGGACTGGCAGAGTAATTCCTAAATGTGCTACAGAAAATATTAATTTTGTGGACTTTGGGTGTTCACCCAAAAGTCACTCTCTGAGCCTCAGTTTCCTCATCTGAAAATTATAAGGTTTGTTTTGCATAACTTCATATGTGGTTTTTAAATGGGGGGTTGAGAGGGGGATAAGAGAGAGAATCTGGAACTTAAAAATTTTTAAAACAAATGTAAAAAAAATTTTGTTAGGGGAAATATTAAATAAATAAATAAAGTTGAAAATTAGGAGGTTAGTCTGGATTATCTCTAAAATTCATCCCAGCTCCTAATCTATGAATACATACATTCCATATAGTATGTACTTATAGATGTTTGTGCTATATCCTACACATATGGCTTATAGAAGGTGCCCTAAACACTAGTTTGAATAGTATTTAGTGTAGTAGCATAAGAGTAATTTAAAAATTGAGGACCTGAGAAGCTGTATGATCTCTTGCAAGTCTCATAACTTTACAGAACTGTAATATTCTCTCTAAAAATGTAATGCTCTCTTGCTGGGGTTTTCTTGGGGTCTCTGGGCAGCCTTCCTTTCAGTTCAGTAATCACCACACGAGTAGCTAGGGGTTAAAGTCCAAATCCTTTATTATCTCTTTCAAAGTCTTGCTTCCTTTGCTGGGTCCTGGTTAGCTTTCTTAGAGGCCTAGCTCTCTCCTTGGTCCTGAGAGTTTAAGCTCCTGCCTCCAGTCCTTTGCCTTCTCTCTGAATATCCATCCTGGCTAAGGTTCCTAGCTTATATGCTCCATACTGAGTACACACCAATCATATCATTAAGAAACTATTATTTGTTGTAGGATTAAATCAATGCTAAACTAGATTTAACCATTGTCTCCTCAATTCCACTTAGTACCTTGGCTCATAACATAGAACCTGAGTCTTTATCTACAAAATGGAGGAAGTAGGGCAGGTAGAACTAAACTTTTAAGATCCTCTATAACTTTAAATATAGGGTCTTATGGATTGATACAAGGAAACCTAGTTTACCCTAATTGGGTATCTATTTTAGCCAAATCATGTAACCTGAATAAAATTAAATTACCTTTCCTGGGAACTATCTGGAGTCAGTGTTGTGAGACCTGCTCTCCCAGGTCTTCTACATGGTATCCACTAGCCAGTCCTCTGCTCTTAATCCTGGAGCCTCTACATTAGTCATAGCCTTATTCTAGGTTTATGGGCTTTGTCTGTCCCATTATCTTACTTTTTTTGGTCATTTGTTCTCAACTCAATTAAATTAATTAATTAAATTAATCTCAACTCAATTAAATTAAATAGGAGGAGGTTTCAATCTAGAGTTCCCACTCACTAAAATAGATGATATGCTTATAGACTTAAAAGTAGAAAATATCTTAGAGGTCATCTGCTTAAATAACCCCTCTCATCTTACAAAAGGAACTGCATGAAGCTTAGAGGGATGAAGTAATTTATCCAAAATCACACATCTCAGAAGTGGCAGCATTGGGGTGTGAATGGAGGGGCTTTGATTCTATATTAAGTGTTTTCAGCTAAAAATGCAATAAAGTTTAGTGGGAGAAGTGCAAGATCTAAAGTCAAGAGCTTTGATCCTCACTAGCACTTAGACACATAGAGAGACCATCCAATCCATCTTACAAATAAAGATACTGAGGTAAGATGATTTCAATGGTATATAGTTAATGACAAAATCAGGACTTGAATTCAAGTCTCTGGACTCCCAGGCCATCATTTTCCCCTACTAAATCAAGTTACCTCTCCAAGGGGAAAAAAATTTTTTTTTTTAATTTCTCTGTTGACACAGAAGCAGCTGCATTTCCAGTCACGGGTATGCAATTACTCAGTATATATATATATATATATATTGGAACACAAATAGCTCTATTAAGGGGAGAGGAAGGGCAAGCTTTTAGAGTCTCTTTCCACTGCCCTTTTAGAAGGTGACCAGTACTTCAGGGATTTCTCCTACATAGATCTCCAAGGAAGGAGATTCTTTAGCCTTTCCTCTTCTCCTACTCCCCTGGGGTGTGTCTACGGGGGGGCCCCAAACAGTCTCAATCCCTGCCGGTTTCAATTCAAGAAGTATTTGTTGACCCTCAGGCTAAATGTTGTTAAAGGAGAGCCTTTAAGAGGTGGAGGGATAGTATACAAGCCTCTTCCTTCTTGCTGGAAGGTTTTAGATAGCTGCCCCTCTCTAACCTATGGGTCATTCTCTCCCTTGTCTTCCATTCCCATCTGCAGCTCTAGGGAGAGGGTCAGGCAAAATATCCAAGACCTACTTTCCCCCTCATTCCTCTGCTGTCCATCAAGGGGCACATTAAATCTTAATTAGAAGGAAATCTGAGTCAATTAGCAAGGAGTTACACACTAGGTGCATATTAATGGAGAATAATAATTATGTATGCAGAAGCATGGGAAAGATTTAAGGCAATAGGAAAAAAAAGACAGCAAAGGATAAGATGAACAGACAATGTTATAGAAACAGGGAGCATGCACTTGGATTTGAGGATATAGTATAGGATAGAAGGACCTGGCATGCTGTAGTCCATGAGGTCCCAAAGAGACAGCCCTGAACAACTGAACAAAACAACAATGAGGCAAAAAGACTACACAGGTAAGAGAGAGAAACAGATTAAGTATTCTCTCACAAAACTGAACTTGGAATTTGTGTTGTCACTGTGCCCAAGGGAGAGGGATACAAGAATAAAGGGCATAGCAATTGCCCTCAAGGGGCCTGAAATCTACTAATAAAAATGACCCCTATATATATGTAAAAGGACAAAGTATGTCCACTTCCTACAACTGATAAAGTCACAGATGGAGCAGATAATCAGGCTCTCATGTGTTAATGAAAAGCACAAAGATGGGTCTAAGACTAATTACCCCTTTACTAAATATGAATTCTCTTTGATGGAATTAGAGAATAGTTATTGACTGAACAAAGATAAGCCATAACTGATGGTTTAAAAAAAAAAAAAAAAAAAAAAGGAATGCTTTCCAGAAACAAAACAGAGAATGGGGAGCAGGAAATGATTTTAAGTAGCACTACCTCTGGCAGTAGAAAAAAGAGCCAACTATGGATTTAAGAGAGAATTAAGTCCTGGCAGTCAAGAGTCAAGATTCATAGAAGTGCTGACCCAGAAAGTCACTCACCCAGCAAAGACTTCACTAATAGGGGATGAGGAGGAGAATGCAGAACACCACCATGAGCAAGAAGAAAGAGACCCTACAGTACAAAAATTGGGTTCCTGCTTAGAGTTTACTCTAAGTTATATTCATTCTTCCCAGTGATTGTTTTTTATGGAAAAATACACCCCAGACTTTTGGAGGGAATATTATATAGCTACTATCCTTACTATAACATATTAGTAAATGCCTTTGCTTTGAGCTAAAAGTGTTTGCTCCTTGACTATTAAGGGTAAGCTCATTAGTAGGGGGTCATCAATGGAAATAAGGGTGCCTCTCAGTATTACAAATAGATGTGAGATCTGTTTTAGGTATGAGACATCATTAGTCTTCTCCTCCCATCCAAGATCCCTTTCTAAGCTTCCTTACAGAAGTTTTTCTGAGTGACTGGTATTCCCTTTTAAAGTTTTCTAAGAACAAGAAGACCTAAAAGAATCTGAAAGGGAAAGGGCATTGAGTGTACTCCTAGGCTGTTATAGTTATTCTTGAAGACCTTTAATTCCTCCCACTAGAGTTGCCAACTACCTGATTCTTGCATAGCTCACATTACCTGTGCAACTAAGTCATCTCAACTCCACAGCTTTCAAAGTGGTCTAGTGTCTTTTCTTCTTTATCCATTGATTCTATTAGGTGTCTTTACTGGCCTTGTGGCTGACAACCTGTTTTCGGCTCCCTCTGCAGCACTGCTCTTTGGAGGCACCTGTTGGGTTTTTAGGTTTTTTTTTTTTTTTTGGTTTTTTTTTTCTTCTTTCTTTCATCAGCTCAGGTATGTGATAATCCTTTTAGTGCATAGCCAAGATCAGGAGCCACCCCACTCGTCCAGAGAGATACCAAAAGTCAGCTGAATATGCTATGATTTTGCTTATTTTTCATACTGATTCTGATCCTTAATCTCAGATGATTTGGATTAGAAAGTTCCTTGTAATAGTTCTGATTATGAAGCTATATTCCTAAATCTATTTTCAAAGGCTCTGTCTCTACAAAATTCCACAGGGAATTCCACAGAAGCTGGTTCAGAGAGGTAAATCTCATCTGAGTTATAACTTCCTTTTAGATTGTGATGCAAATGAAATTAGGTGAAGCAAGCAAGATGTACATTCCTTTCATTATACTGTACAACCAGCAATAAAACTGATGGTGTTTTATTTTAATCTTCATAAAATGTCTCTGGTCTTCCACATATGTATAGACATCTGGGGCTCTGGCTCTCCTCCTATGAGCTCCTTTCTTGGACTTTATCTTCTCTAAACTTCTGGGTGTTCCTCTGTTATTATTTGTTCTTCTCCTCCTTCAGGTGTACTTTGGCATTTTTCTCCCTCCCACTTTCTTTTCACTCAGATGTTCTTTTGATTACTGTGGAAAATTCCAAACAAAGACATCCTTACCAGACTTAATTTTTAAAATAAATTTATTTTATTTGAAGAAACAGAAGAAGTAAAAAGAAAAACAAAAAAGCAATATAAAATAAAGTGGAACAAAAGAACATTATCATGTGCCCAGCAGAACATCAGGGAGGATTCAAAATATGCTAACAAATACCAATTTAAGAAAAAAAAAAAAAATATATATATATATATATATATACCCCAGAGACACAAATGTCTTTCCTATCCCTGCTGACTCTTTAATTAAACTCTGCTCCATTATTTGACTTACTATTACTTAACCTCACCTCACCCAGGGATTTCTCCCTCGTCTCCTTCCCTCACCCTTTGCTTCCCCATCCACTTATCCCCCTTATTTCTTTATAGATTTTGGAGGGTGCTCTACCCTTCATGAAATATATGTAATGTTGCCTAATGAACCCATTCCAGATGTGAGTAGGTTTCCAGAACTATGAGCCCTCTTCCCCCCTCTAAATGCCTCTACCTATTCTTCTGCCCCTCGTTTGTATAACATGATTACTATTGGTACCTTTACTCTGCCAATCTTTCTTTTGAGCTTACCTTATTGTTGATGTAAATCTTAAACATAAAGTATACATTTCCCATGTTAAAAAAACAATTTGTTCATGTTTAAACAGTTTGTCCATGATGAGTTCCTTAAAATTGCTCTTTGATATTGGCTCTCATATATTAAATTTTCTTTTGAGTTCAAGTTTGGTTGATAGAAAGTCCTGAAAATCTTCAAGTTTGTTGAATGTCCGTTTTATTCTCATTAAAATTATAGATAAAAGGCAGCTAGTTGATGCAGTGGATAGAGTACCAGCTCTGAAGTCAGGAGGACCTGAGTTCAAATATGACCTCAGACACTTAACACTTCTTAGCTGTGTAGCCCTAGGCCACAATTGCCTCAGGAAAAAAAAAAGAAAATGAAAATTTAGATAATTTTGCTGGATATGATATTTTTGGCCACAGGCCTAGTTCTTTTGCTTGTCTAGATATGGTTCCAAAACTTGTGGTCTTTATTGTAGCAGTTAAATCTTATACAATTCTAATTGTAGCTCCAGAGTATTTGAATTGTTTTTTTCCTTGTTTCTTGAAAAATTTTCTCTTGAATCCAGAGGTTTTAAAATTTGGCAAAATATTTTTTATATGTTTTCCACAAAGGGGCTCTTTGAGGTGGTCAGTGTAATTTTTCTACTTCCACTTTCCCCTCATGTTCTATAACTCCAGGACAATTTTCTAGGATTATTTCTTGCATTATTGTGTCAAGGTTCTCTTTTTGGTCACAACTTTCCAGCAGTCCAATTATTCTTATACTTTCTCTACTGGAATTGTACTCCAAATCTGTTGTTTTTCTTATGAGCTGTTTCACATTCTGTTCTCTCATTCTTAAAATCTGTTTTGTTATTTCTTGGTCTCTCATAGCTTCACTGAATTCCCTTTGCTTGATTTTAATTTTGCAAGAGTTATTTTCATCTTTGAGACTCTGTACCTCCTTTTCTAATTGGTAATTTTTTTTCATAATCTTGTTTTTCTTGGATTTTTTTTTTCTTTAGTTTTTTTCTCAATGTCTCTCATTTGATTTTTGGATTCTTTTTTGAGTTCTTCTATAAGTTCTCTGGGCAGGGAGCCATTTCATGTTACTCTTTGGGGTAGAAATTTTTTTTTTTACTAAAGTTTCCTTCTCTGAAGATGAATGCCAGGCTTTCTTGTTTCCATAATATGTTTCAATGATAGGGTTCTTTCTTCTTTGCTGGTTCATTTTTTTTTTTTAATAAGAGGTAAGCACTTCTAATCATAGGTGCCTCAAGATTCCCTTAAGTCCTCCATTCTGACCAGAAATCCTTAACCAAGAACTTGCCCCTTCTGCAAGTACCCACAGCCAGCAGTGCCCCTGCCCCACTGCCTCTGCCCTCACCCTGTGTTGGTTCCTTCTTGCCCAGGGCTGCCTCTCAGCAGCACAGCTGGGCCTGGCATTCCCAATCAGCTGAAGTTCATTTGTCTTTCAGGACTCAGACCCTCAGTTAACAAATAGTCCAAGAGGTGAAAGTGTCTTGATTCCTGCTGAGGTCCCAGCTACCACCACTAGATGTTTCTGCAGAGCTAGCCTTGAAGTGTTTGCACTTTAGACAAGTTAATCCCTGCCCAGGGTCTTTCTTCAGATCTTGTCAAGTTATATCCGGAGGACCCCTGTTTTGTACCAAGTTTTCTTGATTTTTTTTTCGCCCAGTTATGTTCGCCCTGAAGCAAAGTTTTTTTTTTATTTATGGGGGAACTCAGGAGAGCTTGAAATTTGCCAACCTACCCCACCATCTTCCAGAATCCTCATCTTCCAGACTTATTTTGAAGACTCTGCCCTGCCATTTTTATATTTCAAACAGTGCTCTAGAAATTAAAATCTGATTTTTAAACAAAATCATTTTACTGTTGCTTATTTTTCAAATGCAGAGATGTATCTTTTCTGTATCCCTTCTTTACAATGGTTTAGAATGACAAAAACAACTTATTGTGTCCCAAAGGTCTTCAATTTGTAATTACATTCCAGATTTTTTTTCTGTGAAATACTCCCACCAGGAAAGTGGGGTCATTGTTCCCTGAATGACAGCCTTGTAATGCTTTATCCTCCATGAGAAGGGAGGGAGTAAAGAGATTCCTGACAGGAGAGATCTCTGGGTCCATGATGGAAAGACTTTGGAGAGAGAGAAATCAAGTTTAAGAGAGAAAGCACAACTTTTTGAATGGCTAATGAGAATCCCCAGAAATCCAAACACGATGGGGAAAGCCAGTTTTTAGGTCCCTTAACTTCAAGTGCCCACAAAATTTTGGGGGCTGGCTTAATCAGCCTAATACTCTATTAGTTCAGGTTTAACATTGGGATGAAATAGGCCTGTATATGTCATTCTGTAATTACCAAAAGGAGAGTAACTTAGCCTTAACACAGAACTTTCTATTCTACAAAGACAAGTCATCATTTACTTGGATACGTAAAGGCCCCACTTCATTTCCATATGGAAAGGCATCAGTGGAGCAGGACAGGGGATGGCAACCACTCCAGTCTTGAGTCTTATGCCAAATCTGACTATTAAGAGTGAACTTCCTTAGTGAGCTCATTTTCTTCTTGGTCTGAACTGAGATTTTATCTCACTCCTGAGCCAAAGAACTCATTTACTCTCCTGTATCCTATCACCGACTCTAATCTGTATAACTCCCTCAATTTCTGTTTTTCTATTTGCCTTGATAAACATGTTGCTATTTGTGATTTCCATTTATATAACTAGCACTTGATGGGCAGGAGCTAACATGGCTAAGAATAAGATGTTACTGTCCCTTTTATAATGACCAGGGAAAGCAGCTTTTATTTTGAATTTCCAAAAGAGAACATTCTACTCCTAGATTATAAATATTTGAAGGGAAATGGATAGATAAAATTCTGACCCAGTATCCCTCTTGAAGACATAAGAGAGAAGGAGTGAATAAATGCCCAACCTTCTCCCATACCCATAGTCTTCCTTTCCACAAAGGCAGAAGCTTGTATCCCTTGGAGATGGGGTGGGCTAGATCCCAGAGGAGATATCTGTCTATCCATGCTCCCCCTCCCCAGGGCCATTCAGTCTATATTAGTTGGCTCATCCATCTAAAATACGTCTGTCAGGATCATTTGTGCTCATAGGAATCATGAGAAGATGAAATAATTATTGGATTTGACAAGATTAGGAAGGTTCTCTGTCATGTCTTGGATACATGCTCCCCCCAACCCCCCCCTCCCCCGGGAAGTTACTAGGTCATGTCCAACAAAGAACTGCTTCAGTACCTCCCTCTGAAGAATCACCACCTACTAATACAGTTATTTTTCTGACATTTCCCAAATAATATTTCACCTGAGAGAACTAATTTTATTCTTTGGAGGTCATTCCAGTGTTTCTCCTTCAGAGGAAAGGGCTTCCTCCTTCAGGAAAAGCATTTTGTAGTTCCAAATGTTCAATGGTTCAATCCCCTTCTCCTCTATATGACATTTTCCTACCCTCCAAGAAAGGTCAGAATTCCCTTCTATTTTTTCAGTTTTGAGAAATGGAAGAGGGAAGGATTAAGACAATACACATGTAATGGACTCAGACTTCTCTGTGAGGCAGGAAGCTGGGTAATAGACTGTAGGCTTATGGGAAGGCTGTTTGGGGTAAGAAGAGAAAAGAGGCTTGCTGTAAGAAATGAGGCAGGGAGGCAATTAAGTGAGAGTAGAAGAACTGTCAAGCAACAGCAAAAACCCATCTGAGAATGTATGTACCATGAACTGGTATATAAGTGGATTCAGCTTTATTTCATGACTTTCACCACTGGCATTCAGCAGCTTTGGTGGAGGAATAAAAAAGTCAGATGTTGAGTATATCCAAGGATGAGGATTCATAGGTCTGAACTCAAGGTCATCAGAATAATGGATTCTAGGTGAGTAACCAATGAAGCATTTAATATGTCTAAAACATTAAAGTGGAAAATCCTATGATCATAGCTGAATGCAGAAATAAGTGAAACTAGAAAAGAGGAAATGGATTTGGAGAATAGGGATGAGTCAATTGGCCAAAGGTCCCTTGACTAAGAGTTGTTCATCCTTCATTTTTTGAAAAGGATCGATGGTATCAAGGATGGCGTCCTGACTCATGGCTGAATTGGATTTAAAAGAGGTGGAATTGCACAAAATTTTCAGCCTCTCCCTCTCTTCCAATTATTCAAGTTTAGTAGCAAGACAAAAGTCAAGACACCTGGCAATGGCCTGGGATGCAGTGGATAACCTTGGCATCCTAGATGCCTGACCAGGCTCTAAGTACTCCACAGAGATGCCTTCAGCTGCCTTCATGGTCATGAGAACAAATTATTCTCATCACATGCTTGAGGTGGGCAGCCCTCTAACTCACTGACAAGTTTGAGACCTGTCAGTTACCCTTAATCTGGAGCAGCCCATCAGCCAAAATGGTTTACCAGAGTGTGCTGCTGGAAAAAACACATGCAGAATAAAATAAAAAGAATAAACAAAATTTTTAATTTAAATTTAATTTTTAAAATTAAAAAATAAATAAATAAATACAAGGTAGTTTGGAAACAAGAGATCAGGAAAAGCTCCAGATAGAAGGTGCTAGTTGAATTGCAACTTGAAGGAAAAGATGAACACTATGAAACTAAAGCTAAGAGGAGTGCATTCTAATCATGAAGAATGACTTGTGCAAAGGTGCAGAGACAGGAAACAATATCATGTGTGAGAAAGAAGGTCAGTTTGTTTGGGTCACCAAGTGCTGGAGTGAAACTAATGGACAGTGAGGATAGAAAGATTGATTGGGGTCGGGTTATAAAGGGCTTTAAAAGCTAAACAGAGGACTTTATATTTTATCCTCGAGAAAATAGGGAGCCAGTGGCATTTAATCAAGTAGAGGAATTATGTGGTCAGGTCTGCACTTAAGGAAAATCACTTTGGCATCATTGTGGAGGATGACTAATGCAGGGAGATAATTGAGGCAAGGAGAACAATTGGGAGACTGTTACAATAATCTAGAGGGAGAGTAATGAGAGCCAGGACTAACTAAGGAGGTAGATATAGATGGATAGGAAAAAAGGGGGCAGATGTGAGAAATTTTAGAGGAAGAACTGGCAAGATTTGGCATCTAATTGGATATGTGTCAAGCATGACAATGAGGAATTGAGGATAATGCCAAGGTTACAAACTGTGGAGATTGACAAATGGCACTAATTTCAACAGAAATAAGGAAATTTAGAAGAGGGATAGATTTAGGGAGAAAGACAATAACTTTGCTGAGTTTGAGATGTCTCCAGGATATTCATTTTGAATGTCCAATATGCAAGGAGTGATTTAGGGCTGAAGCTCAGGACAAAGACTGGGGTTGGATATACAGATCTGAGATTCATTGACTTGGGAACTAATGAGATTATCAACAAAGAGTACTTAAAGAAAGAAGAGTAGGAGGGCTAGGACAGAAGCCTTGGAGAACACCCACAGTAAAGGAATATCATGATGAACCCTCAAAGGTCACTAAGAGACAAAGAGAAGAGAGACAGTCAGAGAGGAGGGAGGGAGAGAAAGAAAGAGGGAAAAGAAGGAGAAAAAGAGACAGAGACAGAGGAAATTATGTGACAAAAGCAAAGCAATTTCAGCTGTTCCCATAATCTAGAACACTCAAAGGCCAAAATAAGTTTCAAAAAGTATGCAGGAACTGATGCTCATTTTGAAACCCTCCTCAACCTCCTATGCTATCAGCAGTGAGTTTGCACTAGCAGACCTAAGGACACAACGCAAGCTTACATCAAAACCCACTCCTGCACCCTTTCCCCCTATCCTCTTTTAATGCCATAGGGATCTCAGGCTTGGAATTTGTTCGGGCTTTGACAATCAGCTTGCCCTTAGCCTTTCAAGAACAAGTTTGCAAGGATAGGGTGAGGGCTTGGGAAGACCCAGAAGCACCAGCCCTGCAAAGTTTTGAACTGTCAGTAGTGGGGAAAACAAGCTCTGAACTGCAGTTGCCAAGCCAAAGAACCAAGGAACAGAAGGAACAGGGCATCCTATTTTTTTTCTGGGATAACCTATATGGGGAAAGTTGTGTAGCACTCCACCACCAAGCCTGAAGAAGAACATCCAGTTGATACCATTTCTGACTACCTAAAGTCAGCTTGGGCAGAGTCCTGGACTGGTGAATTACCCAGTATGGAACGATTCTGAAGACACAGCCTCAAGGAAAATAAGCTCAGAGGAAAAGGGAAATGTATGATAAGAATAACAAAGAGGGATGAGGGGAAAGCTGGTACCAAAGATTTCAGGTGAAAAATTTCAAAGGCCTTGACATAAATAAATCAACAGGAAAAAAATGGTAAAAGAAGGAAATATGACCTCCACATCTAGTAAATGAGTGCAGGCATCTATGAATAAATATTGTAAAGTAAATGAAAATAATTCAGCTCTTGATGAGATAGAGGATTGGGTAAAATTTTAGGAGAACCTAGAATTACAACATGATCTTCCTGAATGGTTTAAAAGGGAAATGAGACTTATAAGAGCAGAATTCATGTCCTGCACAGCAAAAATTATGAGCAGAAAAACTTGACTCTGCAATGATAAACTTCACCAAAGAAACAAGAGAGAACATTTGTTTGGAAATGCAAATATACAGAAGTCAAGAACAACCTAGCAGAAAAGAAGCAAAAAAAAAAAAAAAAAAAAAATTTAAAAGAAAATATGCTTGCCACACAATCAAAATATATAAATGGAAGACTAAATTTGTAGAGACAACCTAAGGATCTTAGATCTCCCAGAAGAACACAAGACAAGAACAAAAATCTTAAAACCATAATGAAAAAAATTAATAGAATTTTCCAAATTTTTTAAATGTAGAAAATAAAATTCCAATTAGGAGAATTCACAGATTGCCTCCAGAAAAACAAACAAACAAAAAAGGGTAACACTCAAAGACACATAATGGTTAATTATATCAATTCAATTCAAAAACAATAAATTCTGCAAGTCATCAGGAGAAATATCATCAAATAAAAAGGAAAGGATATTTGAATAATACAAGACTACTCCACATCTACTAGAAAGGGGAGAAGGGAGTGGAATAATGTGTTCTGAAAAGCATTAGAGCCATAGTGACCCATCTTACAAATTGCATGCAGGACAGGAGATGGACATTCAATAATAAAGAAGAATTTGAAACATTTTTAGAAAGAAAATCACAATGGAAAAGATTAATTTCTTTTCAAACTTGGAAGAATTGCAAGAAGGGTGAATAAATTCAGACAGCAACAGAGTGACAATAGAAAGACCTTTAAGAGATACTCAAAGAGATAGGGTAAAGGTGAAAATCCAGTAGTTATAACAGTGAAGAGGTAGGCAGGGGCATTATGCACAAAATTGGGAACACTGATGTGAGAGCTTGCTTGCCAAGCCTCTCCATCTTTCACTCAACTCTCACCTGTGGCTCCAAGAAACTGTAGCATATGCAGCAGCCCCATCCCAGTAAAGCAGGGATGGGGAAACTTTTTTTCTGCCAAGGGTTATATGGATATTTATAGCATCTAGTGAGGGCCATACAACTTATAGAACTCAAGCAGTGGGAGATTTCAGCTCATCGCCTATAGTTGTCTTGGTATGACCAGACCAAATAATTTCGTAGATCTCATACAATCCCAGGCTGGACATTTCCAACCCTGTAGTAAATTGTCTTGGCTGATGGGTTAAACCAGGTTAAAACAACCAACAGGCCTCAAACCTACTGGTAAGTTAGAGAGATCTCTATCTCGAGTACATGAAAATTTCCCCCAGTGGAATGGGTGAATGAGAACAATTTGTTCCAACAGTGGCTAATGCAGATTCTGTGGAGCACCTAGAACTTGGTCAGACCTGAAAAGATGCCATTACTGGTCCTCCTCAAAAATGGACAAACAACAAAACCCAGCAACATTACAACATGGGAGGGTATGTGAAAAGTGAGGAGGCCAAAAAAGTGGGATAGAGACAAGAGAGTAATGTGCCAGAGTCAAATCAATGACAAATTGACAACTGAATGACAATGAGAGAGAATTGACCTCTGTGATCTCAGAGAGAAGAGCCTACAGGGGAGTGAATGAGGAGGAAGGGAGAAAGATTGAAAAGGGGAGCAAAAGTAGAAGGGCTTACATTGGAGATGGGAGGGGGTTGCTCTGTGGAATGCTCCTATGGGTGCAGGGACCACATGAGGGCCTCGGGGATTGGGTAACTGAAAGATGGGGACCAGGGAAGGGGAACTCTTTAAGGCAATTGGTATCTGCAAGAATGGGAGAGCATGGACATAGGGAAGAGATTTCCAGATAAATGTAAAAAAAAAAAAAAAAAAAAGTCAACAAGAAAGGATATTTGTCAATGGGGAAAGTGGGGAGGGGATACCATGAGACAATGTTCTCTCTGACATCTGCAATAATTTACATTGTTCTGAAAATGAGTCACAATGGAAAAAGGGAATGCATGAGGTAAATAAGTTCTACAAGGCAGTGGGAAAAAGAATCTAGAGGTCAGAGCCCAGAATGGATATCTTAGAAGTTTTGATAATATAAAGAACAAAGGAAAGAAAGGTAACAGATGATTATAGAAGTCATGAATCAAAGATAGAAGAAAAGGGGGGGGAGGGGAATAAAGACAAGGACTCACCTGATCTCTCCCAAATTCCCCTCCAAACAACTTTAAATAATACCTCAAAATGAATTGTGGTGCAACAGAACCAAAGAAGAAAATGAAAAAGATGAGGTGAAAGAATTTTCCAGCCCAGGAAAAAGTTAGCAGGAAAGATCTGTCTCACTGAGATAAGGATGTAGCACAGCCCAGTATAGCAGGATAGCAATCCAGTAGCAGCCCTGGCATTGCACTACTGGATTGGCAGTGGTGGCTCCAGAGCGCCCAAGCCACAGACAGTAAAGGGGTCAGACAACTAGGTCCCTTTGCTGACACTGGATCCAGCACTCTGTTGCATTGCCCATTGGTGGTTAGAGACCACAGTCCTAGGGGAAGGAGAAATGTGAGCATAATAGAGCCTCTTTCTTCAGGGGGGGAATAAGGACCTTGGTCACAGTTCCAAGGTGGAAAAAAGTACTTGTAGCTACTCACAGACCAGATCACAGACCAGAAGAGTAGTGACCAAACCTCTCCTTGCATCATATCACCTTAGAAGGACTGAAAACTTAAAGATTCCCCCAAAACTAGCTCTAAAAACAGGAGCCTGAAAAATCTAAAGTTTGGGCCAGTGTCCCCTTCACTCAGGAAGCAGAGCACAACTTTAACATAAAGTTAAAGGTTAAAAAATAGGCTGGAAAAGGAGCAAATGACAACAAAAAAGAAACTGACCATAGAATATTACTATGGTGACAAACATTCAGAAAAAGACAATAAAAGTCAAAACAGCTACAACCAAAACCTCAAATAAAAATGTAATTGGCCTCAGGCCCCAAAAAAATTCCTTCCAGGAGTGGTCAAAAAGGATTTTTAAAATACAATACAATATTTGTTTAAAATAAAATACAATAATTAGGAATAATTAGGAAAAGAAATGAGAGAGATGAAAGAAAATAATGGTAAAAAGAGTCAACAGTTTGGTAAAGAAGGCATACAAAAAAATGACCAAATGGTTAAAGAGGCACAAAAGTCCACTGAAGAGAAGAACTTAAAAATAAAAAAAGTAGAATTGGACAAATGGAAAAAGAGGTACAAAAATATACTGAAGAAAAGAACTCCTTTAAAAGTAGAATTAGCTAAATAGAAATTATAAAGGCTCACTGAAGAAAATAATTCCCTAAAAACAGAGGATAATATAGAAATTAAAAGAAAGAGATACCAAAATGAAAACTTTGAAGAATATTATAACCAAACACTAGAGTTCCCAGCTCAAGGAAAAAGTACTGCAAACAGGCAGAAACAATACAAATATCATGGAGCCACAGTCAGATAACAAAATCTATCAGCTCCTGCATTATTGGATCATAAGGCTTAGAATATTACTTTCCAAAAGGCAAAGGAGCTTGAATATGAAAAATTGTTTTTATATATGTAATAGGAAAATTTTATTTTAAAAAATCAAAAGAATATGGATAATCAAAAGAGTGAGAGAAATTCTTTTTGGAAAGAGGTATAAAAAATGAAATCTAAAAACTAATAAACAAGGGATGATGGAAGAGGGAAATCTACATGATTGAAAGAAAAATATGAACCAAATATAATTTTAAAATCAACAAATAAACAATGCTAAAATAAGTACAAAAGACAGGATATTAAAACTTAAGAGGGGAAATAGGTAAATTAGAAAAAAAAAAACGCATAGAAATCAAATCAATAAAATAGTAAATGAGTAAGATGCAATCACAAAACCAGAAGCAATGAAAATAATCAGAATATATTATGCATAGTTATATGCTAATAAAACTAAGAACAACAAGAAATATAAATACCTTCAAAAATATAAAATATCCAAATAATTAAAAGTGTAGATATAGATCTTATATAACCCAATATCAGAAAAGGAAATAGATCTAGCTATAAGGAAAATAACAAAGAAAAAGGAATTCCAGGCCTTGATGGATTTACAGAAGAATTTCATCAAAACTTAAACAAAACAAAAAAAAGTAGTCCCCATGCTTCTCCAATTATTCTCAAAAGTTCAGAAAGAAAGCACCCTATCAGAATGCTTTTGTATAAATGTAGTCCTAATTTCTAAATCAAGGAAAGATAAAAAACATAAAAAGAAAACTACAATGTTATGAAAGGACATTGATTCAAAAAATTTTAAACAAAATCCCGTCAAACAGGGTGCAGCAATTTATCCAAGACATCACCTATTATGATCAAGTGGAATTTATGCCAGGTATGCAAGAATGGTTCAATATTTGGAATATAATCAATATATTGTGATCATATTAAAGCCCAAACCTCCAAAACTATCTTATAATCTCAATAAATGCAGAAAAAAAACCCTTTCACAAGTTATGATATTCTTTTTGCCTCATATGCAATAGGGATAAACTAGAATCTTTTCCAGTAAAAACAAGAGTGAAAAAAAAAAAAAAAAAGAAAAAAGAAAAACAAAACAAAAAAACAGGAGTGAAGCAAGGATATCCACTCTCCCCACTATTATTTGAAATAGTTCTGGAAATGTTAGCAATAGCGATTTAAATAGAGAAAAGAATTAAAGGACTAATGATCAGTAAAGAAAAGACAAAAATATCTGTTTGCTGATGGCATAATGTTTATTATACATGGAAAGCTTATTATTATATTATTATTATACTTGGAAAGCTTAAGGGAATCAGTAAAGATACCAAATGAAACAATCAACAGTTTTTTGCAAAGTTGCAGGCTACAAAATAAATCCTCAAAAATCAACAGCATTTCTATGCCTAATAACAAACCACAAGAAATAATAGTAGAAAAGGAAACCTAATTCTAAACAATACAAGATGCATTAAATATCTGGGAATCAGTCTCCCAAAACACAAAAAAACTTGTACACTTTCAATTACAAAATACTCCTAAAAATAATAATAAAGAGCCATCTGTAGTTTGATTAGACTGTATTTCTCCTCCTCTTTTGTTTTGTTTTATGGAATATGTTTTTTTTTATAATTTTCTAGTTATAATGTGATTAAAATTAAATAATAAACACTAAAGGATGGGGTGCATAATTATAAAATGTATTTTTTACAAAAAAAACAAAGCAGAGAGAAAGCCAAATTGAATAATTTTGTTGCAATTTTAAGTGTATAAATGTGTGTGTGTGTGTATATATATATATATATATATATACATATATAGAGATATGCAAATAGGAGTCAAATGTTTTATATATAATTGTATTTTTATTCTTCTTTGCAAATTATTAAATTCATAATGAAAATGAAAATTTTTAAATTAAAATATATATATATATATTTTTAAATAACCTGGGGATAGTTAAGTGGCGCAGTGGGTAGAGCACCAGCCCTGAAGTCAGGACCCGAGTTCAAATCTGGTCTCAGACACTTAACACTTCCTGGCTGTGTGACCCTGGGCAAGTCACTGAACCCCCGCCTCAGGGAAAAAAAAACCCAAAACACATAAAACCAACCTAATTAGTTGGAGGAACATTGAGTGCTCAGGGCTGGGCTATGCCAATATAATAAAAAAATGGCAATATTACCAAAAATAAATTATGCTTTTAATGCTATACCAATAAAATTACCAAAGGGATACCGTACAGAGCTTGATAAAATAACCAAATTCATTTGGAAAAAAAATAATGGAATAATAATAATTGGAAAATAATGAAAGAAGTGCAGACAAGAGAAAAATCGCACTTCCAGATTTCAAACTATATTGTAAGGTAGCAGCCATCGGAGCAATCTGGTATTAGTTTAAAAATAGAGCGTGATCCATGGAACATGCTAGACAAGGGAGGTTCAGGAATAATAGCACTCAATTACTCAGTATTTGATAAAGTGGAAAATATAATTTACCTAGAAAAAAAAAGAAAAAAGCCTCCCTGTTTAATTAAAAGAAAAACTTCCAGGGAAACTGGAGAGCAGCCTGACAGAAAGGAAACAATTGCCTTATATCATATACAACACTACATTCTAAATGGACATGTGCCCTTAATATTACAGATCTGACTACAAAAGAGTAGAAGAGCTAGATCACATTCCTTTCACAATGACTAAATAGTGCACAAAAAAAAGAACAGAAGGAAACACAGACAAATGGGATAGTTTTTGAAAGTTGCACGTTGGGGCAGCTAGGGGGCGAAGTGGCTAGAGCACCAGACCGGAAGTCCTTAACACTTCCTGCCTGTGTGACCCTAGGAAAGTCACTTAACCCCAATTGCCTCAGGAAAAGGAAAGAAAGTTACAAGTTGGGGCGGCTGGTTGGGGTAGTGGATAGAGCACCAGCCCGGAAGTCAGGAGGACCCGAATTCAAATGTGACCTCAGACATAACTTCAAGTCACTTAACCCCAATTGCCTCAGGGAAAGGAAAGAAAGTTGCAAAGTTATTACAGACTTAGAAGGAAAAGAAACCTGTACTTTAGAGAGTTCTCTATACAATCCTTGTCTTCTGTTATACTTTGTACATGAAAATTCTGGTATTTAAATTTAGAATTTTAAATTTTTGAGGCCTCTGTATTTATTTCCCGGCCCCTTCGGGTCTCTGTGGGACAACGACTTCCGTCAGACGGGGATCCTTGTCTTAGCGGAAATGCGAACAATCCGAGGGCCGGACTTGGGCCAGCGTTTATTTCGGGCTGGGCTGCAGGCCGCAGTGACCCTGGTGGGCCGGGACTGTGCCCCCTGGGAATAACTAGATCTTTGCCCACCTCAGAGCACTGTTGTTGCTGTGGTTGTCTGCTTCTTCCCACTGGGAGAGGGAAAATAGAAAGGGCGGGAGCTAGAAACAGAATCTGAAACCCTTAGAAACTTTGAACTCTGGTAAGAAAGCTGCCCACGTCCCCGGGGAAACAGGACCCCTCCCCTCTCCCTGGACCGGAAGGCGCTGGTTCATTCGGAGACCCGATCTCTCCTCCTTCTCCCCCTCCCCCGCCTTTGATCTCTGCCAATCCCCCGTAAATCTTGAGCAGTGTCTTGTAAATCTTTAATTACAAGAAAATTGCAACCTAACCAACGAACACACAAACAGCGCTGATAAATATTTAAAATCGCTACAGCGACAGATCTGAAGGGATTAAGAAAAGATATATTGGAGTGACAGTTATTAAACAGCAAATCCCAGTAAATGTTACCGAGCGGATAAATAATGCAACGACCTGACAGTCGCTCTGGAACTGACAAGACAGGAGAGACAGCTGCTCAGGGACAGCGGGATGGGCGGGGGAGGGGCGGCGGCGCGGGGCGGCGGCACGCGGCCCCGCCGACCGAACGTCGAAGCTAAGGGGAGCGCCGCCGGGGCGAGCCAGCCCGGGGTGGGGCGCTCTCTGCTTCCCCGTTAGTCAAACGGACATTCATTAATCACCTACTATATACCAGGCACTAAGCGAGGTGCGGGAGATGCAAAGACAAGTGAACTCCAGGAGCCAGCCTATAGGGAGGGGGGGGAGAGGCGACGGGATGAGAATTCTCTCCCTCCCCCCACCCGTCCCTCCCTCCTCTCCCTCCTTTCCTCCTCTCTTTCTCTCTCCCCTCCTCCCTCTCTTTCTTTCAGACTCTGTCTGAGTCTCTGTCTCCCTCTTCCTCCTTCTCTTTTTCTCCTCTCTCCCCACCTCCCTTCCTTTCTCCCTCTCTCTTTCTATCCTCCCTGTCTCTCGCTGTCACTCTCTGTCTCTCTTGCTCTCAGTATCTCTTTGTCTCTCTGTCTCTGTCTCTCTCTTCCTCTCAGTATCTCTCTCTATCTCTGTCTCCTCTCTTCCTCTCAGTATCTCTCTATCTCTCTCTTCCTCTCAGTATCTCTATCTCTCTCTCTGTCTCTCTCTTCCTCTCAGTATCTCTCTGTCTCTGTCTCTCTCTTCTTCTCAGTATCTCTGTCTCTTCCTCTCAGTATCTTTCTTTGTCTCTTTGTCTCTGTCTCTTTTTTCCTCTCAGTATCTCTTTGTCTTTCTGTCTCTGTCTCTCTCTTCCTCTCAGTATCTCTCTTTGTCTGTTTCTCTCTTCCTCTCAGTATCTCTCTGTTTCTCTCTCTTCTCTCTTCCACTCAGTATCTCTCTGTTTCTCTCTCTTCTCTCTTCCTCTCAGTATCTCTGTCTCTCTCTTCCTCTCAGTATCTCTCTTTGTCTCTTTGTCTCTGTCTCTCTCTTCCTCTCAGTATCTCTTTGTCTTTCTGTCTCTGTCTCTCTCTTCCTCTCAGTATCTCTCTTTGTCTCTGTCTCTCTCTTCCTCTCAGTATCTCTGTTTCTTCTCTCTTCCTCTCTTTTTCCTTGTCTCTCTATACACACCCACGTGTGCATACGGGTTTACATATATACGTATGTACATACAGACACACGTGTGTGCACTCACATACCCAGAATAGATATAAAGTGATTGGATGGGGGGGGGGGAGCTTCTTGAAGGGGGTGAGTTCTGAAGGAAAATGAGAATCCCGAGAGCTTAGATGAGGAGGTTAGGACTTCACAGACACGTCCAGAAAGTCTCCGGCTCTCGCTCCCTCCGCACTGGGGTTCGCTGGATGTCCTGGAAACATCCCAGGGCGACGGGGGGCGGGGTCACACACCGGGGTATAGTGTGCTGTCCCCTGCTAGCCCCATCCTGAGTCACGTGGCACGGCTACCTCCAGATCATTTTCTCCCGGGTCCCATCAGCAAAAGGTTGCTCTAAGCGTCCCCCTCCAAAACAACCTCCGCGGCAATGAGGTTGGGCCCGCCCTCTCTCCTAGGCTGAGCGCATTTCGGCCGGACTGCCTTCCGCATCGCCGCGCTTCCCCTTCCCCTCACAACTGTTTGTGTCCCAGATGAAAATATTTATAGTTGCTCTGATCCTCATCTGATGCTTCTCTCCTCCCCCCCAGATGGCCCGAGGTGTGTGAGATGGATGCTGGAACAAGGGCACGAAAGGAAAGTCCAATCCCAGCTCTGATTATATTGCTCTCAGTTCAAAAATATTCAGAAGATGGGGGGCAGCTAGATGGCGCAGTGGGTAGAGGACCAGCCCTGAATTCAGGAGTTCCCGAGTTCAAATCTGGTCTCAGACACTTAACACTTCCTCGCTATGTGACCCTGGGCAAGTCACTTAGCCCCAGCTTCAGGGGGGAGGAAATTACAAACGCCTGGTGTTCGAGGTCCCCCACAGCCTGCCTCCATCCGAGGTCATAGTCTTCTGCTCCCCTCTTTTTAAATATTAGCTTTTTATTTCCACAACATTCACCCTTGCAAAACCTTGAGTTCCAAATTTTTTTCCCTCCTTTTCCCCCACTCCCTCCCCCAGACAGCAAGTAATCCAATAGAGGTTGAACATGTGCAATTCTTCTAAATTTATTTCCACATTCACCCTGATTTCTGCTCCCCTTTTAGCAAGGTCTCTCTTCCACCCCAGCCGCCTCCTGTCCCCCCCCCCATGGTCCCCGACACTTCTGACTGGAGACAGCCTTTTCTCTCCTCAAAGTTCATTTCAGGTATCCCTCCCTTCGGCAGTGCCCCAAGCTCTTCGAAGTGACAAGTGACAGCTGCGTTCTATCACTTCAGTAGAAGTTCTCTGCTCTTGAGCTTTGCAGTTCTACTCGTGGGCTGCTGGGGCACCACGGATAGAGGCTGAGCCTGGAGTTCAAGTCCAGCCCCAGACACTTTCTAGTTGTGGGCCCGGAACAGGTCATTCAAGAGGTTTGTCTTAATTCCCTCATCTGTAAAATGGGGATAATAAGGCGTCACCTCCCAGGATTGTTGTACCACATGAGAACCCTTGTAAGGTTCTTAGGACAGTGCCGGCACATAGTAGGTGCTTTATAGAAGGTTCCCTTCCCCTTATAATGTGTCTAGGTGTATTTCCCCTTCCATCCCCCCCTGAGATCGTGCGGCCATAGATTTAGACGGACACATACATAGAAAAGACATTATGGGTCATTTAATCCAACGCACCCCCTTTTTACACATAAGGAAACCGAAGCTCGGCAAAACCAAGCGGCTTGTGAAATGTCCCGACGGGAACATGTATGAGCGGTAGGATTTGAATCCGGCCCTCCAGCCCCAAGCCCAGCACTTCCCACCGCAGCCTCTGCCTGAACCAAGTTCCTCAAAGGCAGGAAGTTAGTCTCGGCCGTTTCTGTATCTCTAGCACAATTCATTTTATGCCACGGGCACCAAAGAGCAGCTAACTGAATGGAGCTGAGCTCGTGGTCCTCCAGCGTTTACAGGCAGTTCCGCCGAAGCTTCCCCTGCTGTCCCACGCCAAATCCGTCCCAGCTCCTTCCGGGGCTTTGGGGACCGCTGTCCTGGCCCCTGAGGATATCTGGGGCGCCTCTCTTATTGACTGTGAAGTGGAGAAAAAACACAGCGACTTCCCTCAGCTCAGCCAACGCATGATTGGGGCTTTTCCGAAAGGAGTTCTCCCTAGGAAACAAAAAAGAAAATAAAAGACCTCCAGTACTTAAATAGACTCACCAAAATAATAATAATAATAATAATAATAATAATAACACATATAACCCAAGGAAGCAGGCTCCCGGGCCCCATGCCAGCTGGAGTATTTGGTGGCTCTGGGAGAGCCCTGGAGGCCCTCTAACTGACCAGTTCCTTGCCCAACTTCCACTTCGAGGAAATCGCGCTCGCTCCTCAGGCCCCGCGGGCTTCTGCCCCTGGGGAATTTGGAGGTTGGGGGAGAGAAATGCCGAGATGAGGTGGTGGGGGATGGGAAGGATGGTGACTTCCTCAACTAGAATAGGAAAATCAGGAAGAAGAGTGGGGGTTGTGTCAGGCATTAGGAAGGAAAATGTGTCACCCACTGCCCCAACTCTGAATGTCCCCTCCTCTCCACAGGGCTTCTTGCCCACTCCCGCCTCCTGCCTTCCAGCTCTTTCCGGATTAGCTTCCTGCTTTAGAATAGAAGCTCTGTGAGGGCAGACACCGGCTTTCTTTTTGATTTATTTTCTTATTTATATTTCCAGGGCGTAGAACATAGCAAGTGCTTCATATGAAAAGCTTGTTGACTTCTTAAATTGGACCAAAGGCCGACAGTACTTCTTCAACATCCACATTTGTGGAACAAACACAAAATCTAGTCAGATAATATTGGTGGGCAGCAGTCTATGCGAGACTCCTTCCTCTTGCCTCCACCTTGTCTGGGATAAATATTTAATAAAACCGACCAAGAAGCATCTATTAAGTGCCTACTGTTTGTCCAGAACCGAGCACACAAAAATAAAATTAGAATAGTGCGGCACAAAGCCAGTTATCCCAACGCCCCCTAAACCCCACTTCTAATTCCCAGCCCGGGTCTCCTCTTCTGTCACTGGGCAGTAATCTCGGGAGTCTCCAGGCCCGTGTCTTGGTCGCTTGTCTCTTTTGTTGTTGTTGTTGTTGTTTTAGTCATGTTAGACTCTTTTTTGAAATTTTAATTTTATTTTTGGGGGCACGTTATTTTTTTATTTTTATTCATTCATTCTTTTATGTCAGACTCTTCATGACTAGGTTTGGGGCTTTTTGTCAAGGATACCAGAGTGTTTTTTTTTTTCTTTTCATTTTACAAATAAGGAAACTGAGGCAGAGTTAAGTGAGTTGCCGAGGGGGACGCAGCTGTACCACCCACTGCTTCTTTGTCCCTTATCCGCTGTTGCTTATCCATCTTCCCTGTGCCTTCATGCCATTCTGCCATAATCTTGAAAATTCTTTTGCTTCTGTCCTTGATATTTCTATGGCTCCAGGCTCCAGAAAGCCTTGCCCTTATCCCAATCTCTTTCTTTCTGAACCAAGAGCTATTAAGATGTTAGTGAACTCAGAGCTTTCAACTACTGCTCTGAGCTAGCATCTAAACTTCATCTCTCAGATGGCCACAATAATAATACCTGACATTTATATCTAACATTAAGGTTTGGAAAGCATTTTACAATTGATCCTCACAACAAAGCTGTAAGGTAAGTGCTGCAATTATTATCCCCAGAGAGGGTGCAAGGTAGCACAGCAGATAAAGCACTGGGCCAAGAGTCCGGAAAATAAGTTGAAATCCAGCGTGACATTTACTAGCTGTGCCACCCTGGGCAACTCACTTAAGCTCTGTTTACCTCAGTTTCCTTAAAATCCATAAAACAAATAAAGGAGTCTTAATAGCCCACAAATAATCAATACAATTCTCCTTCAGTAAGGCTTTCCTACAAGATTCTAAACTTCTCCCATACTCATGGATACCCACACAGTTTGAACTCCCCTTTGAAAGGTAACTCATCTGGGGCTGTCAACAGAGAAAACCTTAACAATCTGGTGAATCCCTCTTTTATCCTACTGAGACCCACTAAGGGCTTGGACTCTTTCCAGGAAGAAAACACTTGGGATAAATAGATTGTCAACATCCCCTTTCCATGAGACTCACACCGTCCAATAACTCATGGAAATGAGTGCAAAATCCAAAGAATTTCCAAGCTCTCAAATTTGGAGTTACTTTTAAATGAACTCCTGGGGTTAGTTCTGTCCAAAAAATTTCTTGTGTCTTAGAATGAGGATTTGGATTAGGAATAACATAGTCCAGGAATATCTTATCAGATCATATGGACGAGTACTTCTGCTTTTGTTAAAGACACCATTAAAGGTTCCCCTGAATTATAGTAATCTTGGAATCCTATAAAAAAATCTAGAAGGGGGGGAGGTAGAAAGGTCTTTAAGAGGCCAGCACAAAGCTAGGGTTTCTCCCCTGAGAGTCCATCCAACCCATTCATTGTGAGAGCAAGGAGACCCCATCCATGAAAGTCATCTTTCAGGAGGGCGGGAGGGAGACAGTTCTAGGCATGGAATGTTAATCGTATGTCTTCAGTCTTCTCATCAAAGTACCAATTGCTATGTCCATACCTTTTCCAATATGGTTTCTTCCCCTCCCAGGAAGCTCATCAAATTGGTCAGAAAACTCTTTTGATTCGATCCCTCTGTGCTATCAAAGAATATTAGACCTCAGAGGACCTCAGAGATCAGTTGGCCTGGATTTTTCATTTATAGATAAAGGCAATGATATGCACTGATGCACAAAGTGCATGGACTGATAGGCTAAAAGATGATGTTACTAGGATTGCATGATACACTGAATTTGGAGTCAGGGATCATGAATTCAAATCCAGCTCTGCCCCTTAATTTCTTGTGTGATTTTGGGGTTGCCACAATCTCTCTGGACCTGTTTCTTTATTCGTGACAGCAGAGTGTTAGATAAGTTGACTTTTGGGATCACTTAAACCTATATTTCTATGAACAGAGGTCATAAATAGAAGAGCTATGACTCCAAACTAAGTTAGAATAATTACTAATTATTTTCATTGTTGCTACTGCTGTTAACTCTTCATGATCCCATTTGGAGTTTTCTAGACAAAGACACTACAGTGGTTTGTCATTTTACCAATGAGGAAACTGAGGCAAACAGAGTTAATCCATGCCCAGGATCACACAAATCAGCAAGTATCTGAGGCTGGATTTGAACTCATGAAGATGAGTCTTCCTGATTCCAGTTCAATCTTCTACCCAAAGCACCACTTAGCTGCCCATAACAGATTTGCTATTCAGTCAGGTCCAGCTCTTGGTGACCCCATCGGGGTTTTCTTAGCAAAGACACTGGAGTGATTTGCCATTTCCCTCTCTAGTTCATTTTACAGATAAAGAAACTGAGGAAAAAAAGGGTTAAGTGACTAGCTCAGGGTCATTTACTAAGTATCTGAGATCCCATTTGAACTCATGAAGAGGAACTTTCCTGATTCCAAGCCTACATCTACTGTACCACCTAACTGCCCTTATTTTCCTTATACCCATGTTTACTCAAGTATTTCCAAGAGAATGATGAAGCTCTTCCCCGAATCCCTTAATTCCATCGGTGATATACCCAGACTAGACAGAAAAGCTATGTCTAGAACAAAATTCTCAAGAAGAATGAGAGCACTCACTGGCCCTGGCCCTTTCACAGAGGAAACATGTGGAGGTGTTTGGTGCTGTTCATTTCCAAGGGGTCCAAGAGAGTCTGGCCTGGTGTTTATAAAACAACAGAGATGCCGGCCTAGTTTGTGACACATCCACCTCTCATTCTCAAGTTAGGGAAGAAACAAGATGACCTCCAAAAGACCTTGAAAAATCGTCTCTGAAGACTGCTTCCTTTCCCCCTATAGGAGGATAAAGCTGAACCAGAGCAGCGAGGGATAAAGGATGCTATCTCTTTACGGATGTCCTAGCAATTATCTAAGGCTTAGGCTGTCTCTACCCCAGGCCCCTGATTACTAATATTCCCCTTGGCACTTCCCTAACAATCTCTTTTCTGAACCTTTTCTTTCTAGGAGCTTGGAGCCCTTTCCACCAATTAGCTGCTTCCTTTTACTTGCTGGGATTAGGGAAATGGGTGAGTGGGATGTACATATCCTTCTTTAACAAGGCTAATCTATCAGGAGGCAGAGATGGATCCCCTCTGATGTGAGCTCTTAACTTGCCTCTCAAATGCAGGCCTCCTGTTGCTCAGAATTCACCCAGTGCTGCCAATCAACAAACATTTTAAGATATGGGAGATGCTGGAGGCACAAAGCCAAATCCCAAACAATTCCTGCCCTCAAGGAAGTTTACAGACCAAACAGGATAAAATAATACATAACTTTGGGGGTTAGTTCATTTGTTTCAGTTGTGTCAGTCAATCTTTTGGGTTTCCTCATTTGGGGTTTTCTTGGCAAAGATACTAGAGTAATTTGCTATTTCCTTCTCCAGTTCATTTTACAGGTAAACAGGGCTAAGTGACTTGCCCAGAGTCACATAGTTAGAAAGTTTTTGAGGTTGAATTTGAACTAAGATCTTCAGAATGTTAGGCCTGGCACTCTGTCCACTAAACTACCTAGCTGTCCCAAACATGGGATAGATGCAGAGCTTCTTAAACTTTTTACGCTTGTGATTCCTTTTTGCCTGATATATACAAATCAAACATTTACTAATAATAAATCATAATTTCAGAGTCCCACAACAAGATCCCCTATGGGATCAGGACCCATAGTTTAAGTAGGGATAGGAAAATGGACCTGTGATTGCACTGATACAGGTAAGGGTATGCTGGAGCCAGCTCACATTGGTTCACAAGAGTCAGTTGTTAAATGTTCATTGGGAATCTTAAACTTTGGAAATCAGATCAATTTTTACAATACCATCTCTGCTGTTCTAAGAACATCAAGCAACAGATGTTCCCAGATTCCTTTGGCCGCTGAGAAATGATCGATTGTTCCTAGATTTAGGAAATGATGAAGAAAATGTTAATAATATAAATTAAAACTTAAAAGTGTGCCATATGTACGTTATCTTTTCTGGAAAGCTGGCTGTTAAATGTTTGTCAGCACACTAATGGATACAGAAACTTCAAGATGAGGAAACTTTACCTACTAATTCAAATTGGTTCCATCTCTGCTATTCATACTCTGTAAGTTTCCTAAGAAGTAAAAGATTTGCCCAGGATCACACCTACAGCTATTAAAATTTACAACTGCACCCAGTACATTGGGGACACCCTTATAAGAACAAAATAGAGAGGGGCTCTAAGAGTTGGGATATCAGAGAAGGGCCAGATGTCGACCATGGCACTGGAGCTGAGCTTTCAAGGAAGCTAGATCACTTAAGTGGCAGCAATGAGGAAAAAGTGCTTTCCAGATATAAGAAATCATCTGGACAAAGACACAAAGAAAGGACATCAAATATTATGTGCAAGGAACCCCAAGTAAGTAGAATCTATAAGACTTGGAAGCTGATTGAATTTGGAGCTTGGGGAGGAGAGAAATGTTGAGATAAAGTCTAGGATGAGAACCAGGACAATTAGAAGGATTGGGATTTCCTCAATTAGAATGGGGAAATCAGAAAGAAGAGTAGAAATTGTGTCAGGCATTATATAGGAAAATTCATTTATTTAAACTTCCAATGAAGCTTTGGTATACTATCCTATGTTAACATCCTCCTCTGATGCTTTATCTTAGCACAGAAGTCTCAAAGGTTGTGCTAGTATAGTATAATAAAGTCTATCATGTCCTATCATGATGAAAAAGCTTCAGATCCTCAATGAGTTATTATGTCTATTGCCCAAGTATCAGCCTAGTTAAATTGGGCAAACATCACAAAATCAAGGAATCAAAGAACTATTAAGGACCTTGAAGGCCCCCTAAATCTGTACCTGACCAAACCTGACCAAACTGTATTTGAGGACCTCTACAGAGAAGGAAACTACTACTGCTATTGCTACTGTTACTGCTACCACTACCACTACTACTACTACTACTACTACTACTACTACTACTACTACTACTACTACTACTACTACTACTACTACTACTACTACTACTGTTGCTGCTGCTGCTGCTACTATGGCTCTTTAAAGGTTGCTTTCCATATGCGATTTTATTAAGTTACTTTATTTATTTAATTAGTCACTAAACAGTTGTCAGGTACTATGCTAAGTCCTAGGGATATAAAGAAAATTATGACAGCCCTTGACCTCAAGAAGTTCTCAATCTAATGGAAGAAACAACAAAATATAAAAAGAAGTTGAAAATATGCGAAGGAGAATAACCAGTGGAAAATTAAAATGAAGCTGAGATGGGAAATTTGTCTGAAGATTGGGGAGTGTCAAAATTGATTTCATTTTGCTGAATGATGAGATTATGAAGTCCAAAAGGTCATCAGGACAGAAAATGATGATTTGAATTCCCTGAGTGTCCTTATCATTTGATAGACAATTAGAGAGGACCATAATAGATATCATTTGATCTCTACTTCCCATAGCAGAAATTCCCACTTTTGAACGGCTCTCAGTGTTAAGAAGTTTTTCCTGATTTAAAAACCATATCTTTCCATCATGAACTTTCTTTCCTACTTCTGTCCGTGATCAAACAAGTCTAATAATAATAACTCTTCCATCTGACACCCCTTTGGATATTTGAAAACAACTATTATGTTTCCCCCGAACAAAACATCTCAGAATCCTTCAACCAATTTCTGCATGGCATAAATTTCAAGGCATGTGTTCACCAGACTGGTCACCTTTATCTAGATGCTCTAGATGCTCTTTAGCTTATCAATGTTCTTTCAAAAAATGTAGTACTCAGAACTATGTTGTGCTGTTCACTTGATTGAGTTTGTAGA
The DNA here is from genome assembly GCF_048593235.1 of Sminthopsis crassicaudata. Classification (NCBI taxonomy): domain Eukaryota; kingdom Metazoa; phylum Chordata; class Mammalia; order Dasyuromorphia; family Dasyuridae; genus Sminthopsis; species Sminthopsis crassicaudata. The sequence continues at coordinate 100,455,757 of NC_133620.1, read as the reverse complement.
CCATTTATCTTGGGTTTCAACAGTTTACTTATTAAAAGCTAAATTTATTTATTTGTAAATATATTTACATGTATATATATTTATATATAATAATATATATAAAAATAAGTATATATAAATATAAAGTTTATTAAAAACTAAAATTGTTTATTATTTTATTGATAGATTTCACATAAATCTAATCAATGAAGACAAAATAAAAGCAAAATAAGGACCAGAAAAGTGTATCAAATATAATCTGTGAAAATATATCCAAAATATATAGGAAATTGATCTAAATTAGTTACACTAAGAGTCATTCCCTAATAAATTATCAAGACATATGAGCATTTTCAGAAGAATAATTTAAAACTGTAGATGAGCACATGAAAATTTATTCTAAATCCCTAATAATAAGAGTAATGCAAATTAAAACAACTCTGAGGATTTTTTAATCACAACACTCAGATTGGAAAAAGATGATTAAAAAGTGGAAATATTTGGTGTTATAGGAAAATAATTTAGAGATACATAAGAAAAGTGCATTAACCATCAATATGTATGATCCAGTGATCTTACTATTGGACATATATTTCCAAAATATCAAAGACAGGCTCAAAGCTGCAAGATATATCAAATGTTAATTATACCACTCTTTGTAAAAATAAAACAATGGATTAGCTTAGGAAACACTTTTCCTCTACAACCATCATTTCTACTTGATCCAGTGGCTCATGAGAGAAATCTTTATTTAACAAGGGCTCTTCACACTTAATTGGAAAGGTTTTGATTGATTTGATTCAACTGAGATGCATTCCCACCTGGTTAAGATTCTAAGGGATAGCCATTTATCACTTACTGTAGTTGGGGTGGGATTGATTTATTCAATAGACCCCCTACCTTTACATAAATCAATACATTGAAAGCTATTTTATCATTTATTCTCCTCTGAGCTTTGTTAGCATGAATCTACATCCTCCCCCCAATAAGGACTGGTTAACCCAGAGAAAACTGACAGATTTTTCCTAAATCATAAATCTAAGAACTAGACATTAAGTCCACGAGGACACCATCAGAAAACGTACATCTCTTCAGGTACAGTCAGAAACCATTATACCAAACATTAGTATCCTCTCAACTGGAAAAATCATATTCTGGTTTCCTCAATGTGGGTGTTCTTCTTCAGGCTTAAAGTGCATCTTACTTACATTCTGCAAAATCTTCCATAAATTAATAAGAATCAGTAATCACATGTATCCATTCTTTCAGAATTCTGGAGAACAACATATAGGCTTAGTGATTTGTATTTTTCATAAGAAAAGTAGATGCTACCCCTTTGATGCAACAGTGTCTCTACAGGGTCTGTATTCCAAAGAGATCATAAAAAGGGAAGAATATAAATGTGCAAAAATGTTTGTGACAGTCCTTTTTGTAATGGTGAGGGACTGGAAACTGAGTGGATGTCCATCATTGGAGAATGGCTGAATAAGTTATGTTATGAATGTTATGGAATGTTATTGTTCTGTAAGAAATGATCAGCAGGATAATTTCAGAGAAGCTTGGAGAGGCTTACATGAACTGATGCTGAGTGAAATGAGCAGAACCAGGAGATCATTATACATGGCAACAATAACAACAAGGGATGATTAACTGTGATGGATGTGGCTCTTTTCAACAATGAGGTGATTCAGGCCAGTTCCAATAGACTTGTAATGGAGAGAGGACTATGGGGACTGAATGTGGATCACAACATAGTATTTTTATTTTTTTTGTTGTTGTTTGTTTTTTTCTCATTTTTCCCTTTTGATCTGATTTTTCTTGTGCAGCATGATAAATGTGGAATATGTTTAGAAGAATTGCACATGTTTAACATATATCAGAATACTTGCTGTCTAGGAAAGATGGGAGGTGGGAAGGGAGGGAGAAAAAATTCGAACACAAGGTTTTGCAAGGGTGAATGATGAAAATTATCTTTGCATGTATTGTTAAAAATTTAAAAAAACTTATTAAAAAAAAAAAGAAAAGTAGCTACTTCCTTATTTTCTCTCAACTCATCTTGGAAATCTATTCCGTTTTAGTCATCTTTGTTCTATTCTTTCCAGTTCAAAAAGTATTCTCCTTGACTGAGAAAGCAAAGTATTAAGTAGAACTGTCTTCTGTACTATTTGTTATTATTTTTTCATCCAACCCCAGTAAGAGTTCTATCTCTTCTTTGATTCTTCTTTTTTCTCTTGGTTAGTTGGTTGGTTGTTATCCTCTGTTCTGAAAGGGAACTAAAATAACATGTTAGAATTGAGTTATCATGTGTTTGACTGTGGCTGATCAGACCAATATGAGCTTGGAGTGCTCTGCCATAGGGGTCAAACACTAAAAGTCCATATGAACAAGTTTTGGGGGGGATTCTTTAAATTTGTCCATCTTATCTTTCTTTTGAGCCACTTCAATTCTGCTTTGCTCATAGAGCACAGCACCTTTTCTGATGAGGGAGTGCCACGCTGGGCAGTCCTGTGCCAGTGTCTCCCCTAATATGCAATCAATTCTAAAGTTCTTAAGGCAGCTTTTGAGAATATCCTTGTATTGCCTTTTCTGAGCACGTTGGGAGCACTTGCTGGCAAGCGTACATTTGGCATTTGAACAATGTGTCCAGCCCAACGGAGTTGTGCTCTCTGCAGCAGAGCTGGAATGCTTGACAGTTTAGTTTGAGAAAAGACCTTTTTCTGGTATTTTCTTCTGCCAGGTGATCTTCAGAATCTTCCTAAGACAATTCAAGTGGAAGCGATTCAGTTTCCTGGCATGGCGTTAATATACTTTTCCCTAACATATCTATAAAGCACACCTTTTTTGTTGTCATTAACATTCATTTCAGCATCAGCTCATTTCTGAGCTTTAATGATCATTCCACTATTGTTGTAGGATTCGGCTAGGCCCTTACATCTATATTCTGCATAACTCTTTCAAAAATTCAAGTTGGTCAAAGGGCTCTCTGTTTCCACATTGTTCTCTTTAGAGAACTCCCCTTTTCTTCGTCCCGGCTTTTTTTTTTCTCTTTGTAGATTTAGAATTTCATTCTTGAGAATATCTCTTCTCAGCTGACTTTCTATGTAGGATTTTAGCTCAGGGGATTTTACCTGACCTTTCTCTTAACCTTTTACCATCTGCTCTCAAAAAATCACAGTGCATGTCAGATTATGTTTAGCTTTCCTCTTTCCCTACCACAAATTATAAGATGATGTGGTCCCTTTTCCCCAAGGTTTCCATCATTTTTATTTCTGCTGTCAGTTCCTCCCTTACTGGTTAAAATTATATGCAGAAAAGCAGTCAAGAAATTGTTAGTTGCTTTGCTTTTTGAAGAGATAAAAAGAGAGAGAAAACAAGGAAAAATAGAGAAAGAGAGGGAGGGAGAGGAGAGAAGGAGAAATAGAGAAGAGAAAGAAAAGAGAAGGAAGGAGGGAAAGAAAGAAAGAAATAGAGAGAGGGAAGGAGGGAGAAAAAGGAAAGAGAAAAAAAGAGGCGAGGGTGACAGAGAGAGAAAGAAAGTAGAGAGAGAAGAGAGAAAGAGACAGACAGAGACAGACAGAGGAGGAAGGAAAAGGAGGAGGAGAGAGAGAGGGAAAGAGATCCAACATGTCCAAATAATGCAATCACTAATCACTGCTCCATCACATGTCTCCACACCAGACTTGTAATCTCTCTCCCACTCCTCATATATCTCCTTCTTTTGTCTCCATGGTCTGTAGTATCCTCTAATAACATCATCACTGAGATAAAGGAGATAGTGTTAAACTTGGCTTTTGGAAAACTTGTTACCTGCTAGCTGCGTGAGCATAAGAAAGTCTTTGAACTTCTTTAAGCCTCAGTTTCTCCACAGCACTCTGCCTAAAAGTAGCTCTAGTATCTCTCTAATAGATTGTGAAACATAAGTAAAATAAGTTCTGAAAAGAACTTGGCAAATTTTAAGCTATTCTTACTGTCATTTTTCATTTGTTCATCATACCTAGGTGCTTAGGGCAGTATAGTGGACAGAGGCGTGGACTGGAGTCAGGAAGACCTGAGTTCAAATCCAGCCCTGGACACTTCCTAGCTGTGAGACTCTGGGCAAGTCGCTTCATCCTGTCTGCCTCAATTTCCTCATCTGTACAATGAGTTGGAGAAGGATAGCAAACCATTGCTGTATCTTTGACAAGAAAACCCCAAATGGGGTCACAAAGAGTCAAACATAATTGAAATGACTCAACAACACCAAGAGCTTTCTATTATTACCTCCATCATGTTTTGTATATCATGTATAGCTCACAGAGATGGAAGATAATCTAGTCTAATTGCCTTATTTTAGAGAGGAGGAGATCAAGGTCTTGAAGATAACATGATTTTTCCTAAAGTTACACAGTCTCTAAAATGCTAGGGAGGTCTCCTTCCACTATACCATACAGGGCTGAGAGTTGACATCATTGACTCTTCTTTTCTTTCTTTTTCTGAGATCATTGGGGGTAAGTGACTTGCCCAGGGTCACACAGCCAGGAAGTGTTAAGTGTCTGCTTCAGGGCTGGTGCTCTATCCACTGCACCCCTAGCTACCCCAGCATCACTGACTCTTGATCACTGGCTGCTGCCCCAGAAGGGCTGAATTGTGAGAAAGATGGAAAGAATGTTCATGTCCAGCCTGCATGAAATGTGCTACTTGGACAGGCAGGCCTTCGTCCCCACTGAAGACTGTTAGGTTGCCTGAGTTAGAAAAACTCCAGCTCCATCCTGGCTTCTGGCCCCTGCCCTCGGGGCAGAGGCAGAGACTAATCCCAGCTGCTCAGCAGGCAGTGCCAGACTGTATCTGATGTTGAGCTTCATCCTCCCTTGCTCCCTATACTTGTCCATGCTCACTGGCAGACAACTACTATTCCTATAGAGGAGAGAGAGCCCACAACTAAACCTTTAGGTGCTTTCTACCCCCTGCCAGGCTATCACCCATCCTTGTATCCAGTGTCCCAACATCATGACTGGTCCAAAAAAGGAATATTTATTACACCGTATGAAATAACAAAATGGACAGTTTTAAAGAAAACTGGGAAACTCATATGAACTGATGCAGAGTGAAGTAAGCAGAACCAGGAAAATAATTTATATAATAATATTTAAAGAAAAAAACAACTTTGAAAGACTTGAAAACTGGTTGAAATGAAAAGCCATGGCCCCCGAGAATTGAAGATGAAGCGTGCTGACAGAGATGTGATAAGCACAGAAGACAGGAAGAGAAATATGTTTTGGAAAATGTCCAACTTGCTTTGCTTGCCTACGAACATTTCTTACAAGGATTTTGTTTGCTTGTTTTTCAGTAGAGGTGAAATAGAAGAGAGAGGGAGAAAAAAGGTCTGTTGGTGTGAAAATGAAATTAATTTTTTTAAATGTTACTGTCAGAGGAGTGGGAAGCTTCCTTTAAAAAAAAAAAAAAACCACTTAAAAATTGTTGCCTTGTATTAGCTAGCTCCAGATGGGAAGAGAAAACGTGGCCAAGTTCTCTGTATTCCTTGAGCATTTAAGTGCTAAACCTGCCTGATTTATTGATGTGAGCTTCTTAGGGCCCAGGAAATAAGACAGAGAATAATTCAATTCAATTCAATAAACATTTATTGAGCGTCTACTGTGTTGCACAGCAGTGTTGGGAGATACGAAGATGAATTAGACTCCATTCCTGCCCCTTCCTGAACAGCAAACAGTCCAGGAGAGGAGAAAAACAAGCACACATAACTATAATGCAAAATAAAATGTATTAGGTGTATATCAAAGGACTATAAAAGTTCAAAGGTTAGATTACTTCTGACTGGGAGGTCTTTGAAAGACTTCATGGAGGAAGTGATGTTTGAAATGTGTTGTGGAAGACAAATGGGATCGGAAATATAGTGAGGAAGGCATTCTGAAAATAAGAGAACAGCATTAAATAATATCATGGAAGAAGAAAGGAATGGAAGGAAGGAGGGAGAAGGGAGGGAGGGAGGGAGGAAAGAAGAAAAGAAGGGAGGAAAGAAGGAAGGGAGGAAGGGAGGGAGGAAAAAAGGGAAGGAGGGAGGGAGGAAGGGAGAGAAGAGAAGGAAGGAAGGAAGGGAGAGAAGAGAAGAAGGAAGGAAGGAAGGAAGGAAGGAAGGAAGGAAGGAAGGAAGGAAGGAAGGAACGAAGGAAGGAAGGAAGGAAGGAAGGAAGGAAAGAAGAAAAGAAGGAAGGGAAGAAGGGAGGGAGGAAAAAAGGGAAGGAGGGAGGGAGGAAGGGAGAGAAGAGAAGAAGGAAGGAAGGAAAGAAGAAAAGAAGGAAGGGAAGAAGGGAGGGAGGGAGGAAGGGAAGAAGAGAGGGAAGAAGGGAAGAAGGGAGAAAGGAAGGAAGGAAGGAAGGAAGGAAGGAAGGAAGGAAGGAAGGAAGGAAGGAAGGAAGGAAGGAAGGAAGGAAGGAAGGAAGGAAGGAAGGAAGGAAGGAAGGAAGGAAGGAAGGGAGGGAGGGAGGGAGGGAGGGAAGGGAGGGAGGGAGGGAGGGAGGGAGGGAAGGAAGGAAGGAAGGAAGAAGGGAAGGAAGGAAGGAAGGAAGGAAGGAAGGAAGGAAGGAAGGGAGGGAGGGAGGGAGGGAGGGAAGGAAGGAAGGAAGGAAGAAGGGAAGGAAGGAAGGAAGGAAGGAAGGAAGGAAGGAAGGAAGGAAGGAAGGAAGGAAGGGAGGAAGGAAGGAAGGAAGGAAGGAAGGGAGGAAGGAAGGAAGGAAGGAAGGAAGGAAGGAAGGAAGGAAGGAAGGAAGGAAGGAAGGAAGGAAGGAAGGAAGGAAGGAAGGAAGGAAGGAAGATGGATAGACCCCCAGGTCCTTGGGTGTGGGACAGATGTTAGACCCCCTTTACCAAATTAACTGATCAGAGACATCTTCAGGTACTCCCCTGCAGGGAGAGGCCCAGACACACCTGGGAGCCATCCCAGCTCCCACCATGTGCTCCGATCTGACAGCAGGAAGTAGGACACCTCCTTAAATAGGAAAAGACCCAAGCTTTTTCATTGGAGAGTATCTGCTCCCTGTGGGTCACATCACTTCCTATAACTTCACTAACTTCAGGTGACTTCCTGCATCCGTTGTTCGAGGCCTGATTTTCTGGCTCTGGGAATAGGGATCATGTGATCGAGGCCTAGTCTCCTAAACTGAGAAAACTTCATCCAGTCAGTCCTGTTCACTTGGAATGCAAAGCAAATGCTAATGAATCCCCTTTAATGCTATTTCCTAATAAAGTATTTCTGATATTCTATTTTTCAGCCATTCAATGGTTTGACAACGTCAAAGACTTCCTTTTCCAGATTTTGGGTCACTGACTACTGAAGAGAACAAAGCAGAATCAAAGCAGCAATGAACACAATAACTACAGTTTGATAAAGGAAAGCAACTTTAAGTGGGAACAATCCTGAGATCAAAAATATTGGACAACAACAAGACGAACTTATTTAAAAACAAAAACACCACATCTTTCTTAAAAAAAAAAAAAAAAAACAACAACAACACATGAAACTGCTAAAACATGACTGCTGCTTCTAACAGTGATAATCACTGATAGGTTTTTTGCCTGAACAGTGTAAGGGGAATGGATGTTTCTTTGGGAAACTTTCATGTCAAACCATCACCTCCCAAATGCCATGGTCCTCTTTTGGAATAAAGGACAAATAACTTCTGTGTGCAGAGCTGCCCCACTGGGGACCTAACTGAAACTGGTCAGTTCTCTTTTTTGCTTTCTATCTCTTTTTGTCTCTGTATTTCTCTCTTTTTTGCTGTCTGCCTCCTCTTTCTGTCTCTCCTTGTGTTTGTCTCTGTCTCTCTCTGTATCTCTGTCTCTATCTCTCTGTGTGTCTCTGTCTCTCTCAGTCTCTGTGTCCAGCTCTCCACCTGCATGCAATGCTGTGTGGAGCATATACAAACTGAACCTGAGTGGCGGAGGTGGAGAGATATAACAGAGCACCGCTGGGAACCGTGGGCCAGGGGGAAGCCAGTGACTTGGGATGCTTAGTCTAGACCAGTTTAATTTCCTCATGCAGCCAGAAGCTAGGGAGACGAGACTAAGCAGAGCAGCCCAGGCTCTGAGCTCTACCCTATCCATAAACATTCTTTCCTTGCATATGAAAATCCCTGGATGGCTAATCCAGAGAGCCAGGGACGATAATGCTGCTGCTGCTGCAGATACAGCGCAGCACACTGATGCAGCACCCTGCTTTGAGTGACTTGTCAGTGCTTTGCTCCTGCTGGGATGTCAGACAGCTCTGGAAACCGGCACTCCCCTACAGGAAAATGCGATAGGGAGGAGTCAGTCATCTGGGAAATGGGTGCCGGGAATCTTCCTGCTTGATTTGACCCTTATTTCAAATAAATGTCTCCCGGTTAGAATATAGTTGGGAACTCGTGAGCTATTTAGGTTTTTAAGTAGATGCTCACAAGACCTGGGAGCTTTTAAAGAGCCCTTGATTAAAGGAGATTTCAGGCTTTAACTGTTTGAGAAAGAATATATCACTTGAGGTTCAACTCTGAGTATGTTGGGGTTTTTCAGTGATCTGTTCAAAAAATGAAGTATTTATGTCTCTACCTAATCAACTTAGATGCTCACATCGGGAATCAATCTCCCCAATTTACAGAGGAGAAAACTCAGGGACAGAAACCATTTGCACCTAGAAATTGATTAGTCAGTGTCAGAGCTGGGCAAGTACGGGTTTCTTAGTCACTTAATCCCTATAGCCTAAAAAAAAAAAAAAAAAAAAAAAAGACCTGGAGGTTGGAATGGTCCCTCCTGTCACTAAACCTCATTTTAATATAGTGAGGTTTTTTAAAAAGCACAAGTCTTGGCCTCTTTTTTTTTTTTTTCAGCTAATACTACGATCCAGTTCCCTGCTTGAAAAAATGAAAAATAAAATTTTAAGAAAATGATTTCCTTCAGAGCATTTAGAAGGTACAGTGGATAGAGAATTGGCCCTGAAGACTGGAGGAGCTGATGCTCCCTTTTCAAACAACTTACACTTACTAGCAGTGTGATCCTGGGCAGATCACTTAACCCCAATTGCTTCATTTAAAAATAAAAAATAAAAAATAAAAATAAAATAAAAAAATAAAAAAAAGGAAGGAAGGAAGAAGGAAGGAAGGAAGGAAGGAAGGAAGGAAGGAAGGAAGGGAGGGAGGAAGGAAGGAAGGAAGGAAGGAAGGAAGGAAGGAAGGAAGGAAGGAAGGAAGGAAGGAAGGAAGGAAGGAAGGAAGGAAGGAAGGAAGGAAGGAAGGAAGGAAGGAAGGGAGGGAGGAAAAGAAAACTTAGAATCAATCTGAGCACAAATTTATTTGCCTTCAGATGGCCCTTGTTTTAAGGCACAGATGGGAGACCCTGAGAAGGTTGCCAGACAGTATGTATATAGGAAAGAACCAGATTTGGACTTAGATGTGGCTTACTAGTTTTGTAGCCTTGAGAAAGGCTTCTGGTCAGTGCTCTTCTGCTGCATCTCTGAGCTGATATTTTGCTGGATCTCTTCCAGTTTCTGCTTTTTGGTAATTGATGCTGAATATCTTTAGTACTATTTTAAATAGTGGTCCCTTGGAACCACTTTATTCCTGCCTCAGCTTCCAAGATTATTATGGTTCTTTCACACCTCCATTGCCAAATAGCTTCTTTTTCTCCTTGTTGTTGTTAATTTTTTAATGTATTTATTTTTTAATACACAGTTTTATGAATCATGTTGGGAGAGAAAAATCAGAACAAGAGGGGAAAAGCATGGGAGAGAAAAAGAAAAAAGAAGTGAACATAGCATGTGTTGATTTACATTCCGTCTCCTTAGTTCTTTTTCTGGCTGCAGATGGTGTTTTCTATCCAAAGTTTATTAGGATTGCTTTAGATCACTGAACCACTGAGAAGAACCAAACCTTTCACAGTTGATCATTACATTCTTGCTGTTATTGTGTACAATCTATTCCTGGTTCCGCTTGTTTTATTCAGCATCAGTTCAAGTAAATCTTTCCAGGCCTTTCTATAATCAGCTTATTCATCACTTTTCATAGAACAATAATAATCGCTTATCTTCATATACCATTACTTATTCAGCCATTCCCCAACTGATGGGCATCTACTCATTTTCCAAGTCTTTGCTACCACAAAAAGAGCTGCTAGAAACATCTCCTTTATGATTTCCTTGGGACACAGACCCAGCAATGGCACTGCTGGATCAAAGGACATGCACAGATTTATAGCCCTTTGGGCAGTTCCAAATTGCTCTCCAGAATGGTTGGAGCAGTTCACAACTCCACCAACAATGTATTAGTGTCCCACTTTTCCCACATCTCCTCCAACATTTATCATTATCTTTTCCTGTCATCTTAGCCAATCTGAAAGGTATAATGTGATACCTCAGAGTTGGTTTAATTTGCATTTCTTAACAGTAATTGTAATATTAATCAATAGTAATTTAGATATAGTAATTCCTATAATTATAGATGGTTTTAATTTCAACATCTGGAAATTATCTATTCATATTCACTGACCATTTATCAATTGAGGAATGACTCATCCTTATAAATTTGACAGATTCTTTATATATTTTAGAAATGAGATCCTTATCAGAAACACTGGCCATGAAAATTTGTCCCAGCTTTGTACTTCCCTTTTAATCTTATTTCTGTTGGTTTTGTTTGTGCAAAAACTTTTTAATTTACTGTAATCAAAGTTGTCCATTTTGCATTTCACAATGTTCTTTAATTCTTCTTTGGTTATAAATTCCCCCTTCTCCAAAGACCTGATAGGTAAATTATTCCTTGCTCTCCTCATTTATTTATTGTATCACTCTTTATGCCCAAATCATGTACTCATGTTGACCTTATTTTGGTATGTGGTATAGATTCTGACATGTTATTTTCCAGTTTTCCCAGAAATTTTGGTGAAATAGTGGCCAAACAGCTTCTTGACTATTTGCTCTTCCTATTGCTTTAAATTTTAAACATCATTCCTCACACAAGTGTTCTATCAAGTGGGATTCCACTATGCTTTGGCCCAGAATATTAGATAAATCAGGAGCCAATGGTCTGTTCATGTCTCCTTAACTTTCCCGCCTTATAGCTGGACATTCCCCCACTCCTTACCAGAGTCACAGCCCGTGGGTGTCCTATCTCCCCATTCCCAAGCGTAGGGAGATGGGCCTCTCAAGCTCTACCATCTAAGACAGGAAATGGACCCTCACGGAGCTGGGGTACTCAGATAACCATCAGTGAGACTGAGGATCATCAGACGTTACCATATGCCCTATCACTGGACCTTCCCGTATATATTTTATCTCCTAAATAGAAAATGACCTCCTTCAGAGGAGGAACTTTCTTATTTTCTATTTCTTGCTCCAGTATTTAGCATAGTAGTTGGAACATTATAAGCATAGGATGTCCTTTTCATTCTTTCAAGTTGGGGATTATGTGAATGTTTCTTTTTTGGAATCAATCCAACAAGCCTCTATTTTTCTGCCTAGTTCAGTTTATGATAAGTCTGTTCAATTTGTCTACTTTCATATGCCCCTGAATAATGTACCTCCCTCTAAGTCATTACCTCTCACTGAGTCTTTTTGGGGTTTATAGAGACATTTCATTTTTTTTTTTCTATTTTCTTTTTAGGTTCTTACCTTCAATAAAGGAAGACAGGATAGGGGAAGAAGTGGGTTCAAATCTTCCCATTGCAAGCACCTATGCTGAGGGGGGAAGGCTTACACTAAGAAGCTGGGAGGGGCAGTTAGGTGGCGCAGTGGATAGAGCACCATCCCTGAATTCAGGAGGACCCAAGTTCAAATGTGGTCTCAGACACTTAACACTCCCTAGCTGTGTGACCCTGGGCAAGTCACTTAACCCCGGCCTCAAAAAAAAAAAAAAGTGGGAGTATTTTGATTTGTAATCCCAATATCATAGACATCTATCAAATATAATGAAACTTTTCAAAATGTTCAAGAATATTCCAAAAGAAGGTTCTTCTTGTTAAAAAGTTACTAACCCTTGGATTAAGGGATTCCTAAAGTTCCTTTCAGTTCTAACATTCTCTGACAATTTTTTGTCTGGACTCAGCCACTCTACCAATTGAAAGGAGAAGAAAGGAAAAAGCATTTATTAAGTGCCTACTATGTGACTACTTTACAATTATTCTCTCATTTGCTCCGTGGAAACCACACTGATTTCAATAATCTTTTCTCATTAGGAAAGAGATCACCTCTTCGAGAGCCTGACAAAACGGGAAGGAACAAAAGCTTCCTTACCTAGGTGGCTGGATTCTCTGATGCATGCTTTATGATAGAGGAGAAGTAGTTATTTCTATCATAAAAAGTCTTTATGGACTTGCAAAGGCCAGACTCTCTAAAGTCCACTCACTCAATTCGACACACATGCTTGGGACTCTGTCATTTAAATACAGAGAATGTCTCTCTCATCCTGCCCTTCTCTGAACATGGAATTACAGACTCTTACAACTGGCGGGGATCTCAGAGATCATCCCAGGACAAACCCCTGTCCTAAACAGGAATACCCTCCATATTTTCCCTGAAAGGTGTTACCCGATTTCTTCTTAAATAGCAGCATGATATAAAAACAAATGAAAAAAAAATTTCAAGCCCTGAACTGGGAGTGAAATAGCTTAGGTTTTGCTACCACAGCTGACTGTGGTCAAGAAAACCGCTTTGATTTTCTGGGCTTATACAGTGGTACCACAGCACTCATCTGCTTAGGAACTCGTCTAATTCAGGATTCAAAGCCTTTCAAGAAAAAAAAATAATGCTTCAGCACTGACACTTGCTCAGCACTCACCACTTTTGGTGGAGCAGTAAGGATGTGGGGTGGGCCAGGAGTCCTACCCAGCCCCAGCCATGCCTCAGACAGCTTCTCCCCACTAAAGGTGCTGGTGTCAGTCTGCAGCCCATAATGCTGAGGTTGTGCAGTTCCTGCAGAATGGCTACAGCATAGTCTCCCAACTTCCAGAACAGGCTCCTTGAAGGAGCAGTGAGCAGCCAGTAAGCTAGCAGGAGCAGTGGCAGTGGCAGCAGGAACCCAGGTGGAGACTGCAGTGGCAGAGGGTGAGGGACCAGAACTTCCACCCCCGTATCCAGGCCTTCCCCAACAAAGGAAGCTTGAACAGGGTGGGATGATGGCCCCTCTAGGCTGGCTTGTTCCTCTGCAACTGGAAGCCCCCACTTGACCATTTGGAGGGATAGTTAGGTTGCGAACTGGAGATGTACCAGAAACATACCTTCAGTGGTTACCCTTTGGAAGCTAATTAATGACAAGTACCCAGGTGCCACTCTATATGAAATGAGAAGACTAGATCTGAATATGATCCCTTCTACCTACATGCTTAAGAACACTGGCTGACACAATAAGATTTTTATTTACATATATACATACATATACATAATACATTCATATACACATATACATACACATATATGTAGATATATATATGATCATTTTTTTTGTCATTTACATCCTTAGAACAAATACCTTAAAGTGGAATGACTGGATCAGAAGGTATAAACATTTAATCATTTTCTTTGCATAATTTCAAATTATGCAATAATAGCATGGAAATAGCACATGCTTGTACACAAACGTCTAAGTATAACTCTTTCTGGCTGACTTCTGAACAAGCATAATGAGAAAGTCGCTATTAGACATGTTCCCTTGGAGCCGAGTGACAAACAAAAAAGACAAGAGGATTAGATACAGAGAAGAATCTGGACGGTCCAGGCCCATGGCCAGTAGCAGAGCAGCGTGGATATGGTTACAAGAGAAAGCAGGTAGCTGAAAGGTCAGCAGTTATCCAGAGCAGGGGGAAGGCAGGTAAGGAATATTATCCAGGGCTAACAATCAATACAAGGTACTAACAATCAGAAGACTGAAGTGGGAGGGCTGACAATGAGGCAAAGGTTCGGCATTGGCCAGAGGATTCTTAAATACTTTCCGACTAAATGTGAGCAACCCTGAGCCCACAGATAGGGACAGTAAGTGATAAGGAATGAAAGGGAGGACAGAGTCCCCCCACTGGCCAAAGCTAGACTGAGGCAGCCATGAGGACAGTTTCAACATGAGACTAAGGGGTTTGATCTGAGGGGGAGATTTGCCAGGGAGCAAGGGGATAAGAGAACCTTGGACCAGAAGCAGAAGGGTCAGGGCTAGGAAAGCCAGACCCAGAAGAGAGAGATCAATGTTTTAAGTCCAAGTTAATCTACTTACATGTGGCAACACCGGTCTTGAATTTGTAACTTCTTACCTGAACAGAGCTTCTGCAAGTCCCTCAAACCTGGCATGACTGTTTGTACGCCTTAACAGCCAACCACAAACTGCCTTTCTGGGTAGCTCATTTCAACAGATATTAAAGGGGTGATATCTGTGGCTCCGAAGAAATCCTGTTTGGAGACGTGCTTCTTGAGCTCCCAGATGGGGGCAGCAGAAAGTAAGCTTGGGTCCAGAAGAGACCTGGAGATTTTGACCAGAAGGCTTCAATGGATCCCCTGTTCCATTATATTCTCTGATCAGATCTTTCCTTCATGCAGGGCTTCTTAACCAAGGTCAGTGAATTTGTTTGTTCATTTCTCTTTTAAGCTCATAGGGTCATTATGGTGATCAACTGTGCTTTGCAGACCTTAAAACACAAGACAGGATGTCCCAAAAGTCCATGATATTTTCAAACTTAAAACTACAATGACAGCTTTAAACCGAACTAGGAAACTAAAAACCTGTGTAGACCCTAGTTGTCATTAATATTTTAATTATTTTATGTCACTAAACTTTTATTTCCTTGGTAATCCTGAATATCGTACGCATTTAAAAACATTATTCCAAAGTGTCCATGTGGCTTCATTGGATTACCAGAGAAGTCTATCACACAGAAAAAGGTGAAGAACCTTTGCTCTAATTCACCTTTAGGGATCATGGGGCAACTATGTCAAAAGGTCACAGGATTCGAGGGTCAGAAGACCTAAATTCAAATTTTGGTTCTCAAGGTACTTGAGGCAAGGTTCCTAATCTCTTTTAGTGTCAGTTTTCTCATCTATAAAATGGATTAATAAGACTCACATTACCTACTTTATAGGACTGTTGTAAGGAGGAAAGCAATAATAGATGAAAAGAACTTTGTAAAACATGAAGCAAGATAGAAATGTCAGCTATAATTACTGTTAACTCTAGGCCTATGTCAATGCCGACACATTTATTGATGAAACAGTCCTCTCACTGTGCAGGGCACATTTAACATTTTCAATATGCTTTCTCATTTACAGTCTCCATTTGTTCTCACACCAGCCCTGGCAGGTAGGGAGAGCAGGTGTTATTATCATCATTTTACAGAAGGCATTAAAATGGAGGTTGGAGTCAAGCCAACAAGCGATTGTTAAGTGCCTCCTATCTCAGTCTGAGTCAAGACAATAAATCAATAAGCACTTCTTAAGCCCCTACT
The DNA here is from genome assembly GCF_048593235.1 of Sminthopsis crassicaudata. NCBI lineage: Eukaryota > Metazoa > Chordata > Mammalia > Dasyuromorphia > Dasyuridae > Sminthopsis > Sminthopsis crassicaudata. Next base: position 100,440,340 of record NC_133620.1, on the reverse strand, counting down.
ATGTGACAGGCATTGTGCTAAGAATGGAGGCCCGGAAAAGCAAATGACTTGACCAAGACAATGACACATTGTGCTAAAAACTCAAAAGTCACAAGCCATAAGTCAACATAACCTCAAGCTCAAACTCAGCTTCTTCAGTGCCTAGAACAGTGCCAGATGATAGGCATTTAATAACTGTTTGTTGACTGATTAATTGAAGAAGACTTTATAAGGCACAGGGATTCAAGAACTGGAGAAGCCCAAATAAATCAACTCAGAAATCCTAGGCGGCATCATTTAGATCAGTGGATCCAGGTTCAAATCTCTGCGGTCCTACACATTGCTCACCTGTATGATCTTGGAAACCTAATCTTTCTGCAGCCAAGTTTCTCATCTGTAAAGTGAGGTCCTTTCTGAGGCTAAATCTTTGGTCCTCGAAGCTCCAGAGAAGGGCTGGAAGGAACAGTTTCTGAAGAATTAGAGCTGCAGTACTGAGAAAGGAGAAAGGATTGCCTTAAGAGGCTGCAATTTCCCTTTTATGGAGGGCTTCTGACAAAAGATGGCAATTCTTAGGCAAAAGATCGCTGACCACCTGGAGGATGCATTGTAGGGGAGACTCCTATTCAAGCCCAGATCGTAATAGATTGCCCCTCCAAACTATAATTGTTAATCATTCCTCACTTGAAAAAGGATAATTAAAATAGCTCGTATTTAGAGTGCTTTGTGAAGCAGTTTCTCATAACAAAAGTGCATGGTGCGGTTGGCAGAGCACTAGGCACAGTCAGGAAGACCTGGGTTCAAATCTTAGACACTGACCTGGGACAAGATGACTTCTTGGGGTTTCAGTTTCTCATCTGTGAAAGGAAAGGTTAGAATCAACAACTTTTAAACTATGGTTTAGTGGGGATTCTGGGAAGATGGGAGAATAGGTCTAAAAATTTCAAACTCTTCACATTTCTTCCATAAAAAAAGACAAAAATAGCAAAACAAACAAGAGTTGGGACAGAGCATCGGTCCTCCTGGGACAACCAGAGAAGAACTTTGGCTAGACCCAGAACAGAGGTTTGGCCTGAGTGAAAAGCAAACACCCCCAGGTTATCTTAGCTACAGCCATAGGAAGTTCCACCTCAGTGGGGGGTCAGACACCTGAGCAGGGGGAGATTGAGGACTCTGCTGCGAAGGACAGCTGCCAGGCCCAGCTGTGCTGCTGACGTCCCATCTTGGGCTCTGGCTAGCCAAGAGAAGGAACCAGTACACACCTGGTGAGGGCTCTTATAGAATTGCTGAGTTCTTGGTTTCGGTTCTAGAGCAGACACTGAAGAGTCTTCAGGGAGCAAAAGTATTCCTATCATGGAAGAGTGGGGGACAACCAGCGAGGTTGGGCCCTGGGCAAAGCTCAAAAAATAATAGGCACTCTCCTCCACACCCTGGGACTAGAGGTGATTATAAGAACAAGTCACTAAAAATGAAAATAAAATAAAAAGTGAATATGCAAAGGAGAAAGAACCCAACCATAGATAGCTACTGTGGGGATAGAGAAGACCTGGATTCATTTTCAGAGCAGAATAATTAAGAAAAAAAAAAAAAAAGCCTCTTCTATCTCAAAGAGTAATATCAATGGTCATGTTCCCAAAAAGAGTTCTTGGGAAAAATGAAAAAGAATTTTAAAAATCAAATAAGAGAGATTGAGAAAAAATTAGAGAAAAAATAAGAACAATCCAAGAGAATCAAGAAAACTATGAAAAGAAATTTTCCCAATGGGAAAAAAAAAAAGAAAGAGATCCAGAATCTTAAGGAAGAAAACAAGTCCTTGAAAACCAGAAATTTGGCAGGGATAAAAAAATAGCATTGTAAGACACCAAGAAATAATAAATTAAAAAAAATTTTAAAAAAATAGAAGAGAAAGAAATACCTCATTTAAAAAAACCCCAACAACAACAACTGATCTGGACAACAGATCAAGAAGAGAAAACTTAAGAATTATCACAGTACCAGAGTATTAGCAATAAAAAAAAAAAAAATAGATAGATATATAGATAGATAGATAGATATATATATATATACACTATTATAAGAAATAATTAAAGAAAAGTGCCCTGAAATTTTAGAACAAGAGAGGAAAGTAGAAATAGAAAAATCCACTGATCACTACCTGAAAGAGTTCCCAGGAAGAAAACCTACAGGAATATCACAGCCAAATTTCAAAACCCTCAGGTTAAGGAGAAAATATTATGAACAACAAGGAAAAAAAAATTCAAATGCAGCAGAGCCACAATTAAAATTACACAAGACGTAGCAGCTGCTACACTAAAAGACTGCAGGTTTTGGAACACTATAAATTGAAGAGCAAAAGAACTGGGGTTGCAGCCAAAAATATCTTACCCAGCAAAGTTATGTATAATCCTGAATGGGAGAAAAAAAAAACAAAACATTCAATGAATTGACTTTTGGGTTTTTGTCACAAAAAGACCAGAACTTGATGGAAAATTTGACATATAAGGTCCAGGAGAAATAAAAGGTAACATCAAAGACCAATTACAAGGGACTCAATAAGGTCAAATAATTTACTTTTTATGTATGTAATGTAATATAAATCATATTCTTAGGATTGTCATTAGTAATTGGATAGTTCAAAAGAAAGATTGATGATGACCTGAGTATGATGTGGTAGTTCTAAAAAGCAAAATTGTGTAGGAAAAGTTAAAAGAGTAATACAGAAATAAGAAAGTGAGGGGACAGTATAAGAAGGGATAAGTTTAGAAGTACATAGGGGCAGCTAGGTGGCGCAGTGGAAAGAGCACCAGCCTTGAATTCAGGAGGACCCGAGTTCAAATGTGGTCTCAGACACTTAACACTTCCTAGCTGTGTGACCCTGGGCAAGTCACTTAACCCCAGCCTCAGGGAGGGAATTTTTTTTTTTTTTTTTTTTTTAAAGAAGTATGTAGGTTAAGATTTTAGGAAGGTAAAGAGAGAAGAAAACGGATGGACATTTAGATGAGTGAATAAAACAAGGAAAAGGATTAGGAGAGACGATAAGGGAGTGTGGAATAAGGAGTCAATGGTTAGAAGTAAAAGAATGGAGATATAGGTAAAAAGAGGCTGAGGACAGTGGTGAAGAAAAATTGGATGGAGGTAAATACACAAATATTAATTATAACTTTGAATTTGAATGGGATGAATACCCTTATAAAACAGAAATGGATAGCAAAATGAATTAAAAATCATAATCTGATAATATGTTGCTTAAAAGAAATACATTTAAAAGTAAGAGATACACAGAATTAAAATAAAGGACTGGAGTAGAATGTAGTATGCCTCAGCTAATTAAAAAAAATGCAAGTATCAATCATGATATAAGACAAAATCAAAGCTAAAATGGATTTAATTAAAACAGATAAACAGGGAAACTACATTATGATAAAAGGAACCATAGATAATGAAGCAATATCATTATTAAACTTATATGCACAAAATACCATAACACCTAAATTTTTAAAAGAAAAGTTAAATGAATTACAGGTGGAAATAGCAGCACTATAATAGTAAAGTACTTTAATCTTCCCCTCTCAGAGCTAGACAAATCTAACCAAAAAATAAATAAGAAGTTAAGAAGTGAATAAGAATTTTAGACAAGTTAGAAATATCTGGAGAGAACTGAATAGAAATAGAAAGGAATAAACCTTTCTTTATAAAGGTAAACAGTACCTTTATAAAAAGCTGACCATATCTTGGGGCACAAAAATTTTATACCTAAAAGCAAAAAGGCAGAAATGTTATATTTCCATTACAAACCACAATGCAATAAAAATTACATTTAGTAATAGACCATGAAAACATAGAATAAAAACTAATTGGAAATTAAATAATCTTAAAGAATGTATGACCCCCAACCAAAAATTAAACTTGAAATACAAAAATTAAAAGGAGAAATCAATAATATTGAAAGCAAAAAAAACTATTGAAATAATAAATAAAACCAAGAGTTGGTTTTATGAAAAAGCCAATAAAATAGATAAACCTTTGGTAAATTTGATCAAAAAAAAGAAAGAGGAAAATCAAATTGATAGTCTTACAAATGAAAAGGGGGATCTTTCCACCAATGAAGAGGAAATTAGAGAAATAATAAGGAGTTACTTTGCCCAACTTTATGCCAATAAATTTGATAATTTAAGTGAAATGGATGACTTCCTCCAAAAATATAGGCTCCCTAGATTAACAGAGGAGGAGATAAATTGCTTAAATAGTCCCATTTCAGAAAAAGAAATAGAACAAGCTATTAATCAACTCCCCAGGAAAAAACCCCCAGGGCCAGATGGATTCACATGTGAATTCTACCAAACATTTAAAGAACAAGTAGTCCCAATGTTATATAAATTATTTGAAAAAATAGGGGATGAAGGAGTCCTACCAAACTCCTTTTATGACACAGACATGGTACTGATACCTAAACCAGGTAGATCGAAAACTGAGAAAGAAAATTATAGACCAATCTCCTTAATGAATATTGATGCTAAAATCTTAAATAAGATATTAGCAAAAAGACTTCAGAAAATCATCTCCAGGATAATACACTACGATCAAGTAGGATTTATTCCAGGAATGCAGGGCTGGTTTAATATTAGGAAAACTATTAATATAATTGACCATATTAATAATCAAATTAATAAGAACCATATGATCATCTCAATAGATGCAGAAAAAGCATTTGACAAAATCCAACATCCATTCCTACTAAAAACTCTTGAGAGTATAGGAATAAATGGACTATTCCTTAGAATAATCAGGAGCATATATTTAAGACCTTCAGTAAGCATAATATGCAATAGAAATAAACTGCAACCTTTCCCAGTAAGATCAGGAGTGAAACAAGGTTGCCCACTATCACCATTACTATTCAATATAGTACTAGAAACGCTAGCCTCGGCAATAAGAGCCGAGAAAGAGATTCAAGGAATTAGAGTAGGAAATGAGGAAATTAAACTGTCACTTTTTGCAGATGACATGATGGTATACTTAGAGAACCCCAAAGACTCTGCTAAAAAGCTACTAGAAATAATTCAAAATTTCAGCAAAGTGGCAGGATACAAAATAAATCCACATAAATCCTCGGCATTTTTATATATCACTAACAAAATGCAACAGCAAGAGATACAAAGAGAAATTCCATTCCAAACAAATGTTGAGAGTATAAAATATTTGGGAATCCATCTACCAAAGAAAAGTCAGGAATTATATGAGAAAAATTACAAAACACTTGCCACAAAAATAAAATCAGATTTAAATAATTGGAAAGACATTCAGTGCTCTTGGATAGGCCGAGCGAATATAATAAAGATGACAATACTCCCCAAACTAATCTATTTATTTAGTGCTATACCAATCAGACTCCCAAGAAACTATTTCAATGACCTAGAAAAAATAACAACAAAATTCATATGGAAGAATAAAAGGTCGACAATTGCAAGGGAACTAATGAAAAAAAACTCAGAGGAAGGTGGTCTAAGTGTACCTGATCTAAAGCTATATTATATAGCAGCAGTCACCAAAACCATTTGGTATTGGCTAAGAAATAGACCGGTAGATCAGTGGAACAGATTAGATACAAAGGACAAAAAAGGATACAGCAACCTAATCTTTGACAAACCCAAAGATACCAACATTAGGGACAAAAATTCATTATTCGGAAAAAACTGTTGGGAAAACTGGAAATTAGTATGGCAGAAATTAGATATGGATCCACACTTAACACCATATACCAAGATAAGATCAAAATGGGTCCATGATTTAGGCATAAAGAGGGAGATAATAAATAGATTAGAGGAACAGAGGATAATCTACCTCTCAGACTTGTGGAGGAGGAAGGAATTTATGACCAGAGGAGAACTAGAGATCATTATTGATCACAAAATAGAAGATTTTGATTATATCAAACTAAAAAGTTTCTGTACAAATAATACTAATGCAAACAAGATTAGAAGGGAAGTAACAAATTGGGAAAATATTTTTAAAAACAAAGGTTCTGACAAAGGTCTCATTTCCAAAATATATAGAAAACTGACCCTAATTTATAAGAAACCGAACCATTCTCCAATTGATAAATGGTCAAAGGATATGAACAGACAATTCTCAGAGGAAGAAATTGAAACTATATCCTCTCACATGAAAGAGTGTTCCAAATCACTACTGATCAGAGAAATGCAAATTAAGACCACTCTGAGATACCACTACACACCTGTCAGATCGGCTAAGATGACAGGAACAAATAATGATGAATGTTGGAGGGGATGTGGGGAAACTGGGACACTAATACATTGCTGGTGGAGTTGCAAAAGAATCCAGCCATTCTGGAGAGCAATCTGGAATTATGCCCCAAAAGTTATCAAACTGTGCATACCCTTTGACCCAGCAGCGCTACTACTGGGATTATATCCCAAAGAAATACTAAAGAGCGGAAAGAGACATATATGTGCCAAAATGTTTGTGGCAGCTCTTTTTGTTGTAGCTAGAAACTGGAAGATGAATGGATGTCCATCAGGTGGAGAATGGTTGGGTAAATTGTGGTATATGAAGGTTATGGAATATTATTGCTCTGTAAGAAATGACCAGCAGGAGGAATATAGAGAGGCCTGGAGAGACTTAAATCAACTGATGCTGAGTGAAATGAGCAGAACCAGAAGATCACTGTACACTTCAACAACAATACTGTATGAGGATGTATTCTGATGGAGGTGGAAATCTTCAACATAAAGAAGATACAACTCACTTCCAGTTGATCAATGATGGACAGAGGTAGCTACACCCAGAGAAGAAACACTGGGAGGGGAATGAAAATTGTTAGCACTACTATCTGTCTGCCCAGGTTGCATGTACCTTCGGATTCTAATGTTTATTGTGCAACAAGAAAATGATATTCACACACATGTATTGTACCTAGACTATATTGTAACACATGTAAAATGTATGGGATTGCCTGTCATCGGGGGGAGGGAATAGAGGGAGGGGGAGATAATTTGGAAAAATGAATACAAGGGATAATATTATAAAAATATATATATAATAAAAAAAAAAAAAAAAAAAAATGAATGTATGGGTTTGGGGGCAGCTAGGTGGCGCAGTGGATAGATCACCAGCCCTGAATTCAGGAGGACCCCAGTTCAAATCTGGTCTCAGACACTTAACACTTCCTAGCTGTGTGACCCTGGGTAAGTCACTTAACCCCAGCCTCAGGGGGGAAAAAAAAAAGAATGCATGGGTTAAAAAAATAAATAATAGAAACAATCAATAATTTCATTCATGAAAATGACAATAAAGAAATAACATATCAGAACCTATGGGATATAGCAAAAGCAGTAATAAGAGGAAAATTTCTATCTCTAAGTGATTATATTAATAAAAAAGAAAGAGTAGACCAATAACTAGGTATGCAATTAAAAAAACTAGAAAAAGAACAAATTAAAAATAACCAATTTAATATTGAATCAGAAATTGTAGAAATTAATAAAATTGAGTGTAAGAAAACCATTGAATTAATTAATAAAATTATAAGTTGGTATGATGGAAAAAATTGATAAAATAGATAAACCATTGGTTAATATGATTTAAAAAGAGAGGAAAACCAAATTACTAGTATCAAAAATGAAAAGGGTGAATATTCCACTAAAGTAGATAAAATCAAAGCAATGATAAGGAGTTATTTTGCCCTATTAAACACCAATAAATTTAATAACTTAAGTGAAATGGAAGAATATTTACAAAAATATAAATTGCCTAAATTAGCAGAAGAGAAAATAAAATAACTAAACAGATCTATTTTAGAAAAAGAAATTGAACAGGGCACAAATGAGCTCCTTAGAAAAAAAAGCACTAGGACTAGGCAGATTTACAAGTGAATTATATCAAAATTTAAATCAACTTATTTCAATATTAAGTAAACTATTTGGAATAATAAACAAAGAAGGAGTCCTACCAAATTCCTTTTATGAAATATGATATTGATACCTAAACCAGGAACAGTAAAAACATAGAAATAAAATTGTAGAACAATTTCATTAATAAATATAGATGCAAAAATTCTAAATAAAATCCTAGCTAAAAGATTACAACAGTATATTACAAAGATAATATATTATGGCATATGGGATTCATACAGAAATGTTAAGGAATGATTATTAATATAACTGATTAAATCAATAATCAAAGTAACAAAAATTATATGATAATAGCAAAAGATACCAAAAAATTCTGATAAAGTACAACATACCTTTCTATTAAAAGTATAGGCCTAAATAGATTTTTCCTTAACTTGAAAAGAAGCATTTACCTAAAACCATTTGCAAGCATTATTTGTAATGGGAATAAGCTATTAGTCTTCCCAGGAAGGTCAGGTGTGAAATAGGGATGCTCATTGTCACCAATATTATTGAATATTGTACTGGCCTAGTAATAACAATAAGAGAAGAAAAAGAAATAGAAGGAAGATGACTAGGGAATGAGGTAATAAAACTATCTCTTTTTATAAACTATATAATGATATATTTGGAAAAATCTCAATAATTCAACTAAAAAATTAATTGAAATAATAATTTCAGTAAAGTAGCAGGATGTAATATATTACCCACATATATCATCAACATTCTTATACATTAACAAGAGAACTCTGCAGGAAGAGATACCTCTAGATATCCCATTTAAAAGAACTCCAGATACCTTAAAATATCTGGGAATATATCAACCAAAACAAACCTATGATTTATGTGAACAAAACCATAATGAAAAAGTTTGCACATAAATAAAATAAATTTAAATAAATGGAAAAATATTAATTGTTTATGATAAGGTAGAAACAACATAATAAAAATGCAAATTTCTCTAAATTAATCTATATATTGAATGTCATCCCAATTAAATTACCAAAAAGTTATTTTACAAAGCAAAAAAAAAAATCCACTTGGAAGAAGAAAAAGTCAAGAATATCAAAGGAACTAATGGAAAAAATGTCAAAGATGAAAATTGAGCAGTACCAGATCTTAAACTATGGCAGAAATTATCAAAACTATTCAGTATTAGCTAAGAAACAGAAAGCTAGATCAATGCAACAGAATAAACATACAATCCACAGCAGCAAAAATAGTAACCCCATGTTTGAGAAGTGTAAAGACTTAAGCTTTGGGGATAAAAATTCATTACTTTGTAAAAAATGTTTGAAAAGCTGGAAAGGAGTAGGGCAAAAATTGGGCATAGACATATCTTACACCATTTACTAAGATAAGGTCAAAATGGATACAAGACCTAAATATAAAGGGTAATACAACAAGAAAATGTGAAGATAGAACATAATGTCTGTCACTTATGACAAGGGATAGTATTGTGAGATGTAAAATTGATTCTTTGGTTGCATTAAAACAAAAAGATTTTATATACATAAAACAAACATAGTCAAGTTCAGAAGGAAAACAGAAAACTGGGAGAAACAAAAGATTTGCACAGTTCTTCAAATGAGTGTCATATATCTCAAATACATAAATAACTTTGTCAAATGTGTAAGAATGCAAGTCATTCCCCATTAAATGGTCAAAGGACATAAATAGGAAGTTTTCTGATGAAAAAAAAAACAAAACAATTTACAATTACAAGAAAAAATGATATGAATCATTACTGATTAGAGAAATTCAAATTTAAAAAACTTTGAAATATTATATATCTATCAGATTGGCTAAAATGATGGAAGGGAAAGTCACAAATGTGGGAAGGAGTGTGGAAAAATTGAAATGTTAATTAATTGTTAGTAGATCTGTGAGCTGATCCAACCATTTTAGAGAGATTTGGAATTATGCCCAAAGAATTATTAAACTGCTTATACCCTTTCAATCAGCAATACCACTATTAGGTCTGTTTCCCAAGATGATGAAGGAAAATCGAAAAGAAACCTCATAATCTAAAATATTTATAGCAATTTTCTTTGTGATGGCAAAGAACTGGAAATTGTAAGGGTTTCCCATCAATTGGGGAAAAACTCAGCAAACTGTGGTATACATGGATGATAAAATATTACTCTGCAATAAGAAATGATAAGTTCAGTGATTTTAGGAAAGCATGAAGAGGCCTCCATGAAATAATGAAGAACAAAATGAGCAGAATCAAGAGAAAATTATACATAGTAACAGCAGTATTGTTTTAAGAACAAATACCCAAATCAAAACAGCAAACAGCAAAGATCTTATGAAGATAGTTTGGATCTAGAAAAAGAATTTATATGTTGAATGTATGTGTATGTTACAGATACAGATTTGTGTCTAATAATAGTTATCTGAGTTAGAGAAAAAAAGGGGGGGAAGAAGTTACATAATAACTTTGTATATCTGAAAGGAATAGCAAGTTGTACATAATGGATCAGCAATTTCAGGTGTAATCCTGTTTTTCTATCCTATTTTGTTATGGAAATGTTTGCTTTATTTCTTAAGTTCATAACAAAATAAAATTTTCTAAATATTAAAAAGATGTGATTTCATGAGCCCCACAGGGATGAAAACAGTAAGACTCAGAGAGGAAGTGACTTGCCTAAGATCACAAAGCTTTGAGTCTTTCTTTTAAATCAGTTCTCAGTGTTGACTCTGGAAGAAGAGGGATTTTAAAACTCTTGAGGAGGAGGAAAAGAGAGAGAAATCAAAGCTAAATTCCCCTGAAGGGACCAAACTCACTACATCGCCTCTCCCTCCCTGCCCAATGGAAACACCACCCACCTTCACACTGAATCTTTAATTAAAGAAATGGGCCTACAGGGGTGTGTGGGGACCAGCTTGGTGGTAAATATTTAATCTATGCCAGTGACTATTCCTTTGGGAGCAGCTGAGGCAGATCAAAGCAGCCCCCATGGAGTACTCACGCAGAACCGGGACCCAGGGAGCCAGAAGCCAGGAAAGATAGTTAGCATGAGACCATCTGTATTTGTTAGGTTCGCTTTTCTTCATATAAAGTCAATTAAACAAAAACAATCACGGTAACAAAAAGGTCAGGAAAAATGAGTTGCCTCACCTATAGCAGAGAAGAAGATGCTAGTGTTCAGAGCAGACCCTTTGTTCTCTGACCCCAGGGGCGATTTTATCCTGGCCCCTGTCTCCGTGCAACTGTCGACCCCATTTTGAAACCTCCCTGTAGAAGAGAAAGGCCTTTTCTCCCTTTATTTCTGATCTAGTTTTAGCTATAGGAGCTTCCTTTATTTCTATACACACACACTTATACCGGGAATGTTCCCCCTCCTCATCATGGTTTTTTTGTTTGTTTTTTGCTTCACACTTCACCTTCGGCAGAAGAAATGGCAGGTTCTCCCCCAGTCCTTTCCTCTAAGCTGCTCCCCGTTTGCACTAGCCATATCTTGCATGGACAGTTTTTGCCTCCCTCAGAACGGGAACTCCCTGCAGCAGGTACTACTTGGGGTCCGTTTTCGCCTTTCTTTGTATGGCAGCGGTTAACCCGGCAGCTGGCATCGTCCGTCCTCAAGAACTTCTGAATGACGACCTTGTCCAGGCTCTCGGGAGTTAGGTTTTGAATCCAGGCTCTGATACTTCCTCTGACCTTTCTTGAGTCAATTCCCCACTAAGTGGGATCAAGTGGGTCCTCTCCAGGGCTGGCCCCTCAGTAGCCTTGGCTACTAGGCCTGCCAGCCCCCTCCAATGTAATTGTTAGACCTTCTGAAAGTCACAGAGTCTTAGCTGGTCCAGATCTGATTCTCCTTCACTCGAGCTCAGGAGGGAACAGAACAAATAAGGAACAAAGGCTGCCGTGGGTTCGCAGCCACAAGGCAACCAGAGGAGAGAGGGCCCAAAGGTCTTCCCTCCCTCGGGCCCACGCGGTCGCCCTTTAACACAGGGAAGTCTCTTCTATTCCATCCTTTTGCATACACACACAGTTCTGACTCAGCAGTCCATTAATTAATAATAAATTTTTAATAAAAACAATAAAAGTCAATTAAGACTTTTCATCAACATTCAATAACAGTAGAATCAGGTAGGAGCAGAGCCCTTCATGAATTTCAGAAAGCATTCTTGCCAAGCCTTCATGGGCTCGAGCATGCTGTGCAAGCTCCAAGGACCGAGCGCGCCTGCCTGGGCCATTCCTTGCTCCCCTTTCCCTCATTATCTCATTTAGGAACTTGCCCAAGGCACCCTGACCCCGGCTCCAAGTCTGCTGATTTTCAGCTACTCCCTCCCTGGCAGACTTCCCTAAGTGGGCCTGATGGCCCTGCCGACCAGACTGCCAATAAAGGGGGGAAGGACTTGTTGGGGGCCGTTTCCCGGGCCCACACAGCTCTCCCCGCTCCCGAGGCTGGCGTTACAGCAGGATCACAAACACTGCAGCTAAAGGCGGAAGGTGCAGCCTCGGAGCAAAGGCGGCTGAAGAGACCTGCTTTCTTTTGCCTCTTTCCAGGCATGTTAATGTTGAACATTTGCAGCAAATTTTCCAGCTCAGATTTTTCAGCTCCTCGACATCAAAGGTTTGGTTTGCAAAGCCCCGTTCACCTCCCCCACATTTGACAATTCCACTGCCATAAGCAGGAGATCAAAGACACTATTTTTAAAGTTGCAGAGCTTTACCAGTCCAGAGAACTCCAAGAATCTGCAAAGGGGAAGTCCCAAGGGGGCAGGTGGATCAGATGCAAATACATTCCAACTTCTCCTACTCAAGCAGGAGGCTCCAGAGACCCCAGGGAGGGAGGCGTGGTGGTCTGGCTCCCCGGCGGGCGTGCCCTTAATCTGCCGCTCCTAGTGCCCGGCTTCAGGGGTGGAGTCTGGGAGGAGGTGCCGAGGGCTTCCAGAAAGGTTTCTCAAGAAGGCATTTAAAGGAAAATCGGGGCAGTGGAACGGCTGGGTTAGAGAATTAGAAGTTTTAGCGCTGGAGTCAGAGGCAGGGTCCCCCCGGGCTGTTAGGATACTAAACTCAGCTAGATTTGTCCACTGCCAGGCGCCAGAACGAGGCAAGGGGCCTCAGGGAACAGGCAGATGCCCGGTCTTCCATGAGACTCCAGTCCGGAAAGGGGCGCGAGATCCGCCTGTGTCCTGCAGAAGGACCTAAGGCCCAGGGGTCTCTCCCCAGTTCTGCCTCCATCTTCTCAAGCACCAAAAACATCTTAGAGGTGACCCAAACTCAGGGAGCCGGGGTGACGGCAGGGCTGGCCACGGGACCCCGGCGAGGCACAGAAGCCCACCTCCACTGACAGAGCTTTCCTCATCTGAAAATACACTTTGTGGAATGACGAGGTTGAAAGCTAGATTGCTAGAAAAGAGAAAAAGTGGAGACCCGAGAATACAGAACTTTCTCAAGTTCAGCCAATAAGGGATGGAAAGATACAGGATACTTAGTGAGGAGGGAAGGAGTTGGTGAAGGCTCCAGGAGGGAGATCTGCTCAGCTTTGTAGACATCGGGGAAGAAGCCAGAAGACAGGGACAGACGAGATTAGAGAAGGGGGAGCTTTGATGCCATTTTGTTTTATGTACTTTTCCCCCCAATACTTGTGGATCCCCCCTATTTCTGCCTATCTTTCCTTCTCCATGAATGGAAAAATAACCAAACTAGCAAAGGTATTTGAAGGCTGTTTCTCCCTTTTCCCATTTACCCAAGGGACATTCATTAAAAAAAATAAATAAAAAATTAAGCTTTTTATTTTCAAAATATATACACGAATAAGTTTTGACATTTACCCCTACAAAACCCTGGTTTCTAATTTTCTCCCTTTCCCTCCCCAGTAGGCAAGTGATGCAATATTTGTTAAACATGTGCAGTTCCTCTATATATGTCCACAAATATCATGCTGCACAAGAAAAATCAGATCAAAAAGGAAAAAAATTAGAAAGAAAACAAACTGTAACACACACACACACATACACATACACAAAAAGAGTAAAAATACTATGTTGTGGTCTACATTCAGTTCCCACTGAGGGACATTTATTTCTGAGCAGCAGTGGATCCTGACAGACAAAGAACTGGCTTTGAAGCCAGGAAAACTGGGTCTAAGCCCCATCTCTGACATGTAATGGCTATATGACGCTGAGCAAGTCACTAACTTCTCTCAGTGCTGTGAGAAAAACGTGACTTGCAGAGGTGACTAATTTACATTGGCAGAGAGAGGAATTCTCTACACTAATGAAATCACAGGGCCGCTCCCCCATCTATCCTCTCTTTTATTCTACGCTTGTAAAAGTACCCATTGGTGCTGGGATCACAAAGCCAAAAACGAACACAGTTGTTGCTCACAAGAAGCTATATTCTACCGAGAAATAAGCCGTACAGCAATAAGCCAATATAAAACATAAGATCAAACTAAATGTTAATTGGGAGAGTGGCAGAATTGATGACTGGTGAAATCACAGGCTTTTTGGAGGTGGCACTGACACACAGCTTTAAATACAGCTAGGGGAAGCAGGGCCCGGTAAAGAAATAGGACCAGGAAGTGGAACCTTGCATTCAGAAAACAAGTCGGCCAGAATGTTCAATGTGATTGATCAGGAGGAAAGAGGGGAAGGTTTGTATCTTAGCCTAGATGTCACTGGAAACCACCAAAGCTTTTTAAACTTCGGAGGGATGAGCCCTGTGCTTTAGAATACTTGAAAAGCGTACAAATGACAGAATGCCAAGAGGAGAGACTGGAGGGAGGAAGACCACTTAAAAAGCTACTGCAGATCTTCAGGCAAAAAGAAGCAAGGATCTAGACAACTAAGATTTTGGTAGGGTTAATTGGCCTGGTATTAATTCAATGGATAGCATTTTTTCTGGACTAACTTCTGCAAAATGTTGAGTGGAGTTATGTACGTTTGTAGATGCAAACTAATGAACTAAGCACCCTTTCACTTTTTTTCTTGATTGGCCACTGTTTTCACTTATAAAATATTGCAACACTTTGAATAAATCTTAAATGAATTTTGAAATGTTGAAACATGTTGAAAGGTAAGCCACCTTTCCCTCCCCATAGTTAAGAGGAAATGACGAAGAAGGTACTAACTATATGCACATATACCATACATGCAACATTTTCATCCAAAAAAAGTTTATTGAAAGATACAAAGATATTTGCATATCTACATATATGTGTGTGTGTATATATACATATATATATATATAGTAGAACCTTTTATAAGTGCTTATAGTGGGGCTAAATCTTTTCTATCATGAACTCTTGGCAGGCTGCTGAAGTCTCAATGTTTTTAAATGCATAAAATACATAGGATTTCAAAGGAAATCAATGATGTTGAAATAATTAAAATATACTTTTAAAAAAATATAAGTTCATAGCCCCTGGAAGTCCATCCTCAAGGGATTCACTAACACCAGGTTAAGAGCACTTGCCCACCTTCATTTGGGGGAAAAAATGGGTTCTAGGCTAACAGCCTAACAGATTCCCCCAAAAAAGACAATTTCATATGCGACATGGCTTAAATGTTTGCAGTGACTGCAAGCTGACTGAAAATAGGTTCTTTCTTCCACCTACCCTTCTGGCAAGAGGGAGAGAGAATAGATGAGAGGAAGCAAAGGAAACTGTAGAGCAGCACTACTCATCTGCATAAACCAGGGGAAAAGGAACTGAAATATGCAGATTTTTCAATTTAAAAAAGTTATTGCAAAGTTGTCTAGAGATGGAGAAATGAATAAATAGACTTGAGTAGTTTGGAACCCTTACAAACACAAGAACATTTAAATACCGACAGGAACACGGTTAGTGTTACACTAAATTGCTGGGTTGGTTAAATGGGACTATCTATTTGAAGTTGGGCTACTCTTCTCCAGCTACTTTCCAAAGAATTGAGCCACTGGTGCCCCCTGGTGGAAGATCTACTCCATCCATTTGCATAACCTTTACACACATTTGATTACAAGAGCTGGGATTGTGATTTCACCTGGGGGGCAGCAGTGGCCTGGACAAGTTCTAGTTTCTTCAACCCAATCAGCCCAGCTTTGCAGCTTCCCTCCATCTAACACTCTATCACTGACTTTCCCTTGCCTCAAGTGCCATTTCTAGGGTGAATGAACTCTTATTTGGAGAACACTAATAAACAACATGAAGTCACTAAAAAGGATTCAAGAGTAGTCTGTTTGCAAGGAGATTGTATCTATAGCTGATTACCTCCATCCTCAAAAGAGGAAAAATCAAGTTAAAATAAACATTTAAGAAACTGAAGCATGGCAAAGTATGGTATGTTATACAAAGGAGATGTTTTAATAAATGTTTGTTGAAAAGAATTACTAGTTGAGAAGTCCCCTTCCCACCATTAGTAAAAGCACTTGCATGGGTGGATGACTCTGGAAAAAAAGGGTTGATGAATAAAACTTAAGCAGTGGATAAGGCACTAGACCATGAAATTGGGGTTATGTGAGATCAAATCCTACCTCATACTTCTTAACTGCAACTATCCTGAGCAACTCATGAGACATAACTATGCCTCAGCTTTATCATTTGCAAAATGAGGTTATAGGAAGGGCTGCACTACTCAATGGTCCCTTGCAGCTCTAAATTTATGACCTCCCCAGCAAGAACTTATGTATCACACTGTGGTTTTATTACTCCTCCACTCTTGAATTGTAAGATTGTAGGTAATGGGAAGAAATAAAAGGAAAAAAAGGTAAAGAACCCCACTTTGAACTCTTGAGAATTTGCTTTCCTAAAGTTTAGGAAAATGAAAGAAGATACTACACGTCACTTCAACTACCAAGTATTTATGGATGTTTCTATTAAAATTGACGATGACTCTATTGCAGTACAACTCTCTTCTCCTCTCCCCAAAGTCATGCACAGATTGTCATTACCTGAAATAGAAATTTCACTCATACAAGTAAAATTACTTATTTTAATGACAATAATGACATCACAAGGGCAAAATTAAAGATTTAATATTAACAGGCAAATACAGCTTCAGTACTTATTCAAAAGCATTAAATATTGCAAATGCCAAAATATACATAGGTGCTGCAGAATTAAATCTTAAGAAAACCAGATTAAGAACAAAAATACATTTTCTTCACATCAGAGTATGTTGTAGAATCATTCAAGAAATTGCTAATAACTCTTTCTTCTAACACCTAAAATAAAAATACTTGCTTCAGCACTTGTGCAAAAATCTAACATGAGCTGCATGCTTATTGGCACACTGGCAGTGACTTCTGTACCAACTACACAAGTGCAAAGAACAAGAGAACTTTTGTGTTCCCCCCAAAATTGTGTGGCAGTTATATGCTGGAAACAATTACCTGAAGCTACATAAACATCCATAAAGCCATTATCCTAACTTGGTCCTCTGCAGCAGCTACACAGCCAAAGTTGGTGAACGTTGCTTGGACAGGACCGCCCTAATCAAGCTCACTGCCAGACAAGGAGCCCTGTGAGTTTATGTGCCCCAAGTTCTGGATATGAGTACCTGAAACATCTGCCCAAGAGTGTCTGCCAACAGAGTAATGCTACCCAGTACTGCTATTTTATGTAGTAGATAGAATTTGTTTGCATATGCATCACTGAAAAGCTTTAGCGCTTTTTAAAGCACTTGATCCTCAAAACAACCCTTGAGGTAGACAGGGCGATATTATTATCCTTATTTACAGATAAGGAAATTACAGTTCAGAGGTTGACTTGCCCAAAGTCAAACAACTTAAAGGTGAGAGGCAGGACTGTGTGTGACCCATTTCTCCTGACAGTGAGCAGATAGCCAAGAGGGGCAGAATGAAAAAGACATTTTCAGATTATGACCAAGACGTTGAGTTGCTTTGACCATACTTATTTGTTGCAAGGCTTAATATCAAAAAAGATATAAAGAGCATCAATATTTAAAAATACATAGAAGAAAAACAAAGATAAGTTCCAAAGAGGACACAGTTTACTACTTTGGTATGAAATGTAGTCTACACAAACTCCACCTAACACAAGTTCACATACAGCATCCATTAACTACTATTTTATATACTGAAATGTCTGTTAAGTTCATTTAAAAAAAAAAAAAAAAAAAAAAAAAAAAAAGAGCATTTAAACAATAAGGATTTTTCAAAGATCCCTTTGGGCTGCTCGAAGGTGCTCATTATACTCACTCTCCCTCAACTTCTCTGGCAGAGCTCAAAAGTCAAAGCCTGCACTCCAAGGGTCTTCATTCCCTATTCAGACCCACCCCTGGCTGGCTGCAGGCTCTCTATACTCGTACCTGATTTTCCCTCTACCATGTTGTCTCCGCCAAGCCCACAGACTAAAAGAAGGCACGCTAACGTTTAGGCACTTCATCTGGAGGTATTTTTCAAATCCCCCCAAATTTTCAGTGGCTTACTAAAGGAATTAAGCAAAGGATAAATTTTGGTTCTT
The DNA here is from genome assembly GCF_048593235.1 of Sminthopsis crassicaudata. Lineage (NCBI taxonomy): Eukaryota > Metazoa > Chordata > Mammalia > Dasyuromorphia > Dasyuridae > Sminthopsis > Sminthopsis crassicaudata. The sequence goes on along the minus strand of NC_133620.1, from coordinate 100,422,033 downwards.
ACTACAAAGTGAACTAATCTAAGTGGGTAACGACAGGACAAGAATGAACACTGCCTTAGCAAGGTAAGCTTTGTTTCAGAGTGCTCAGCCACATGGGGCTGGCTGGAGGGCTTCTTCAAGCCAAGAAGCTCAGTCAACCTCTGGTTCCTCGAGTTGAGATTTGCTGTCCCATCTTTTCCATTCTTACATAAGCCCATATATATTACCTGCACGGATCAACAATTATGCCAAAAATTAATTGCTGAGTTCTAAACAGACATAAACTAGTTGTGGGCGTGGAAGGGACATATGCATATTGGTTTTAAGTGTAGAAGCACTGCTCTAAAATCCAATGGCCTCAGATTAGGCAGAAATTGAACATGAAAAAACAAATCTTAAAAGGGACTAAGTAAGGGAATTCTTGTCTAATACCAGTAGTGCTCATTTCCCAGAAAGAGTTGACACACAGAATTAAAATAGCTGCTCTTAGTGGAAATGTTGTACATGTGCTGCACGGTCTTTTGTATAGCCAATCCAAATCAGGAAAAGGATGGCACTAGACACCTAGCTAGAAACCCAAGAAGCAATAAATAAATTACTGGTCAATACATAAGCAGCAACAGAGAGAACATTCTGTACTTCAGATAATACTGAAATATACATCAATATGTCTTTCAAAAACTATTTAGCTGTCTAACATTTTATAGTCCCTCAAAAAGCCTCTTACTAGAGGGTGGAGGAAACCTACCTCTATATTTAAATACTCAAGAAAACTTAACAGGCTGGTTTCTTTAACAAGACCTGATTACAAGGAGAGAAGGGGAAAGGGAGAGGAGTTGGTCATTCTCATCAATGCTTTTCTCAGAGCATAAGAACACATTATTAATATCATGCTTTCTGGAAACTCTAATACAAGAATCAGAGCAATGATTATAAAAACAAGTATGTTCAGCATATGAAAGGAGAGTATACCAGCACTCATGAAAAATGAAGCCACATTAACGTGGCTACCTCCCCATCCCAGGACTTCCCTCACCGATCAACCTCCACATGAACCATCTTGTATTCCCTTCATTCTCTGACCTGCATTATACATACCTCCAACCAAAGACACTTCTGGACAATCACAGTAACACATTTGGTAGTATCTCTAGTAGCAATGAAATGAAAAGACATTTGCGTTTCCCCTCTGGCAAAAAGGATTATAAGTTCCTCAGATATTCCTAAGTATAAGGTGCAAAGAGTCCATGTCACTCCCGCCTGTTCTACTGTTCTTCATAGAAAGTTTAAAATTATTATTCTCTTGATAAAATAAGTCTGTGTTTTCATTTCTATGAATAGCTCTTATTACAAGAGATCTGAACAATTTGAAAAGATAAATTGAATGGAGAGGAGAGGGAGAAAGATTCACAGTATCTAAACCATGTGCTTCTTCCATGAGTACACAGAGCTCACTAGAAGAAAAACCATCTAGTTATGGTTCTACTGAACTACAAAGCATTGAGACAACAATGAATGACACCCCAAAATGCTTTTAAAAGCATTTTAACCTAAGGTGCACTAGCTTCATACAAATGACTCTCCAATGAGAAGCCAAGAGTGCTGTGATCAGGAGTGAGCAAAATAATGATGCAAACCAAAGTGTAAAAAAAAAAACAAAAAATAAACAACCTACACAATATTTCCCTCAAAAAAACAAACAAAAAAACCCACAACTCTTATGTACAAATGCACAGAAATACACAAAACATATGCACACCGAGAAAAAAAAAATCCAAAATAAAATCTGTTATCAGTCTGCTGTTGCCAAGTGACTAGGGATCAAAGTTGATTTCATGTGACAGGAGATAGACACTGGGTTTGAGGTGAGGGAGGAGGAAATAATGTCTAAAATCCTTTTAACTTATAGAAATATAAAGATTAAATACTTTAAGATATGGTTATATAAACAGCTATATTTGACCTTCTGAGACTTATTAAAGTTATTTTTAAAGACTTGAATAAGACCTAAATACCTGTACAACATTTTTAAGTATAGTGAGTATGAAGTTAATGCAATTAGGAAGCCTCTTCAGACAAAATTTGGAAATTCACTAACTTTCTAAGTCCTTTTAACTTAACTTGTTTTTATAAAACATGCACACACACACATATGTGGATGTGTATATAAATACAGCTGGTTATCTGATGACTAATGGTGTTTAGAACAGTTAGATGAAAGGTCAATAAAGGAGAGAAGCAAGTAAGTTACTTCTAGTGACATATACTGTTAATATCATTTCAAAATCAAAAGTAGAGTCAAATAAAGTTTATAAAACTATAGACTACTTGGAAGAGGCAGCCTGCTGTTTATTCCAGCATTAGATTGATGAGGCTCACAAGACAAGCTGGAGGGTCCGGGTGGTTTGCATAGATACAGACTTCCCTTCTCCCCTCTAGACTCCATGAAGAGTCTGGTTACAACTCCAGTTCCATGATACTTAGCCTACTGTATGATTTGTTTTTCTAGCAGTGAGGGAAAGAAAATTAAAAATAAATAAAAAATTTAAAAAGAGGAATGGGATCCAAGAGCAATCATATAAGCCTGGGTTCTAATGAATATCTTAGAATCTTTCAAAAACAAAATTTATCACACATGGGACAAATAAAAAACAAAAGCTAAAGAAAGAATAGTTTGAGTATTCTGGAGATGAAAGTTGTACAGAAATGAAATACTAAATTAAACTCATAAACTTTCAAATATCCATACATTTGCTCTGACTGCTGTCTGAATTCACAAGCCTTCCTTAATGGATAAGCTCTTTATTATATGAATATATTTTTCCTCCCTAAATTCTATTAATTCGCACTCTATAAAAAACTAAAGCTTTACAACATTACTTTTTTGAGGGCTAGGATTTGAGTCCTTACATAGCCCCAGGACCTAACAGTGCCTTGCATGTTTAAGAGGTGATTAATAAATGTCTGCAGAACTGAATCAGCTTTATAGTTGGACTTGGTACAAATAGTGTACACCTTAGTAACTACTCTCAAAAGCAACCTTTTGATATGGCAAAATAGGAGAGGGGGAAAAAAAATTAATAGAGGCCACTTGAAATCCGGAGGCACATTTTCATGGAGAAAACAGAATAAATAGGCTAGAGAGTCCTTCAAGAATAATCACAACAGATTCCAATAATGTTTAAGTAATCAAGACCAAATGTATCACTGTTAGGGTCTTATTGCACCATCAGAGTAGTGATATTCTTCAAAATGTTTTTGTACAACTGGGTGTTTCAATCAAATGCACAATTCAAATATTTCTAAGGATCCTGGTCCTGGTTGTCACAAGCGTATGACTTGTATGACTTGGGTATACGATAATCTCCTGAACTTGACTTTTTTCATTTGAAAAATGAGAGTGGTACTGCTAGATCTCAGAGAGCATTATTCTTTGACTCTATGACAATGCCCTTTCAGAAATGCAGTTTTGTGCACCAAGTCCAAGGATTCTTTTGTGGCCTAGCACTTTTATGAGGGCTAGTTCAATAAATAGAACTCAGTCTCCGTCCATCACTGGCTACTCTGCTTTGCTCAAGAACTTTGTTCCTTGTTAGAACTGAGCAATGTGACTGCAAAGTAAAGAGATCCACAGGACTGCCACACGCTGAGCGCTTTTAAGAGTAACATCAGTGTTCCCAAATTGACAGCTTTGATTTTATCCTAATTATCTTGGGTATTAAGAGATTCTGTTATCATCAATAAGAGTTTTCCAGGAACTCGAAAGCTTAGAAAAGGTTCATATTTGTATCATGCTCCTTCTCCCTCTTCAATCCCTCTGTATTTACCTCAACCTGTGAAGAAAAAGGAGGGCAGCTATTCTGGGTACTGTTCAGTCATATGAAATTATTTTGAAAACCTATTGTCTATTCTAAGAGGTCCTCAAAAAAGAATCTTCAGGAAAAATGCCCTTTTCCCAAAGAGCTCCTGCTCAAACTCCATGTGACGCAACCAAGAGGGAGGCCCATGCTAAGACCACTCTCTAAGTGCAGATGCTTACCCACCTACACGTGGAGCCCTGACATGACAGGTTCTCAGGGAGCTAAACAGCTACGCAACAAAGATTTTGATGACCATCTGAATGGATTTCTTACAAATGGGACATGGAGCCCTGGTCTTCTTCAATCTTTTGGCACAGCGAAAACAAACTACTAAGTGGGCAGTCCTCCCATGAATAATGTTCCCATCTCGAGGCCTCTTCTCACACAATTTGCATGGCTTACAGAGATTTTTGCAATTTTCCATAGCTGCTGTATCTGTATTTTGTTCATAAAGGTTGTCTGACTGCTCCCCTATGCTAGAAATAGTCTCCTGGCTTTCAGAACTCTGAGCCAAATCCAAGAATTCCACTGAGCTGCAAGGGTCCAGCAGTTTGGGCTTTTCTTCCATTTTAAACGATTCTTTGGGTCGGACAAGGGGATCAGAGATGGTTCTTCGGCAATCAGGAACATCAATTCCTTGGTCATCTTTCTTCACTGGCATGGCAGGGATGTTGGACACAGAAAGGGAATGGGATAGCTTAGGGCAATCTGAATACCAATCTTTTCTCAATGCCCAACATCGGAAACAGTACCTTTTGCTTGGAGAATTAAACTTCTTGCACTTGGTGCACTGCCATTCACCCTATAGAATCAACAGATTTCAGGTTAATCACCTGAGTATAATTCTGCATAAGACAGCAAACAAATAAAATATAAAATGTCCTTAAATTTGTCAGAAGGTTCTGATAAGGAGCTATGACTTTCAAGGGTTCTATAAACAAAAACAAATTCATCATCTCATAGAGATTTATCTTTTCATAATATAATAAGCTTCCAGAAACAAGATAGCCTGTCCTAAGGAGACAAATACCTATTCAATCTCCAGGCCTACACATGAAGATGTTTTAGTTTGGAAGGATCATTAGAGCTTCCACTCAGCACAGCCTTCAAGAACCCAAGATCACTTTTCTACCAGGATAGCGCATCAAAGTAGAATTTGACACTACCTGAAAGTATTGTTCAAATTCACATCAGGGTGTAATACAGTTTTCTCAAGAAAACTATCTTCATAATTTAGGATTAATCATGTTAGAGATAAGTCCTGTACCACTCACTTTATCTCCTTTTATATTATGTCTTATCCAATCAACACTACCTAAGGTAAAGGCACAAGACGACTCAAACTTCTTAATCTCTCTTAAAATCAGTGAAAAAATAAGATGACCCTAACCCCAAGGTTTGGCAAACCCTGGCCAGTGGGGCAAGAGATAAGTTCCCAGCCAGGAGACAGGAAGACCCTGTCTATGTGACCCTGGGAAAGCCACTGTTAGCTTCTGTTTCCCCATCTGTAAAGTGGGGATAATAATAGTGCCTGCCTTACAGAGTTGAATAAGATAGTAATAATAAAGTACTTGCTTTGAGTGCTTGGCATATAGTAAGTGCTCTATAAATTCTAACTTACTATTATCCATTAGATTGTAAGTTCCTTGAGGGCAGCATGTCTTTTTTCTGTATCCCCAGGGCTCAGCACAATGGTTGGTACTCATACTATAGTAAACATTATATAAATCTTACCTATTCTTAGTATGATAAAATTCACTTATTTGTGATGTTTTCTTCAATAGCACCTTATATAAAAGGATTCTTTTTTTTTTTTCCTGAGTCTGGGATTAAGTGATTTGCCCAGGGTCACACAGCTAGGAAGTGTCAAGTGTCTGAGACCAGATTTGAGACCAGGGTCCTCCTGAATTCAAGGTTGGTGCTCTATCCACTGAGCCACCTAGCTGCCCCTATATAAAAGGATTCTTAAACTTAAAGGGACCTGGATCTTTGTATGCTGATTTTATAATTCCTCTTTTTCCTTTACAACGCAATCAGAAATACTGAGTGACTGAATTTGAGATGCCTTCCATTAAGGGTAGCCAGAGCAAGTCAAAAGTACTTAATATAAGAATAATTTAATTGCATTGACATAGTTAAATTATTTAATATACTACCACCTTGATTATTCCCTTGCTGATACCAATAGCTACTAAAGAACTACAATTCAGTTACCTTAATTAAAGCTGAAGCAATCCCAATAAAAAAATAGAATATTCTTTAAACAATAAGGTACAAAACATTTGGATATATGATGAGAGCTTTTCTAAGAATCTCCCAAAAGTTAAACATTAATAGCTTAAGATGACAATGTAATATCTGGGAACATTCTATATGTTGTAGATATCCTCAAATTTTAAAAGTCTCATGCTGAAATTAAGAGGTACAAATCCTAAATAAAAATATTATAAATTCCTCAGAAAGGAGAGAATCTGTCAAAACTCAAACCAAGAAAATATTTTGCAAACCTTTTTTTTCCTCAAAATCATTAACTTAATAAGTGATTTAACCCTAGTTTCCAGCAGAAGTCTAATAAGTGGCCATGAAAAACTTATTCAAAATGGTTAAGAACTTGGGTTTCTCATTATTCCTTTGTATGTGATCAACTGCTAATGTTATGTGTTTATACTCAATGGGTCAATCAGATAATTAAAATTCCCAGTTAATCTCAAATATCCTTTTTATTTATTGTTTTCTTCCTAACTCTTTTCCATTGTCCTATATAAACTATAAATAGAGCAGTAAACTGGGAGTACTGTGAAAACTACTTTTCCATACCTCTTCTTCCTCAGGTCTGCTCTCTCCTTCCCATGTTAAGAGTACAGGGTATCTAGAGAAACTGTCTAAACAATATCCAGACAAGGAAGAAGTAAGGTTTAAGTATGATCCTGGATTATGAAGAGGTGAGGGAAACTACGTACACTTCCCAAAATTTCATTAATGATTCTCCTCATGAAGCTACATATTTGTTCATTTAAAAAAAATATTTTAACTTTCCTCTTGTTCATTCTACTTACTTCTACTCCTACTCATTAAAAGAATATTTAATATTTTAAATGTTCTAAGGATTCCCAGTAACAATATGATAAAGAAGTCTCTTTATAGAAAATTATATAAACATAGTATAGGTTTATATACTATATATTTATATACTATAAACATAGTTTATAGGCTGAATGGCTCTCTATTTTCCTCCTAAAACAGCCTTAGGAAAAAAAATAAAAGCAACAAAGGTACAGACCAGCCATTTAATGACACAGTGACTCTATATATACATCTAGGTAAGAAGATGAAATCAAATGCATTCCCTTATTTTTACAAAGATCAATACAAATCTCCAACAGTATTTAAAGATGCACCAGTAGCTCTTGACTCTTCCACTAAGTAGTCAAGCAGAAATAATGAATAAAAGAGACAGTACAAATATATATACTTCATCCAAAACCAAATTCTGGATACACAAATTTTGAAAACACAAACTGTGCAAGTAGATATTTTAATAAAAAGTATCCTACCTCAGAGGTAACTTCTGTATCTGTATCATCGCTTAAGCATTGAGAGTCCTCAAGGTCATCAAAAATCCTAACTTCAATCAACTGGGAATTAAAAATTAATGGTTTTACATTAGCAAGATTTGCACAGATATTAGCTTGTGGCACAGAACAGAATGACATCTAAATTGCACATACTGTTTTCATCACTAGCACTACCAAGGGAACAGCTTGGATAGCATTCTAAGATGAGGCTCTGAACACCCCCTGTTGGTTTCTCAACAGCTGAACAGGACCCAGATATTCCCCCAGCTATCCAAGATAGATGGCAGGAAAAGTTTGTCCCTTTACATAAAACAGAAAAGAGGCATCCTAATGTTCACTAACAGATGACCTGTAATTTCAAAGGCAAGAGACACCACCCCCCTAATATTCTGAACTTAGAATCTAAAGAGAAATAGCTGTTTTCTTTAACTCACTTTTCAAATAGAAAAGTCTGACAAATCTTCAGTATACTGGCTTTCTTATGAAAAGATGCTTATAGCAACCTGGCAATAGCAAAAACTCACAAAAGCAACCATCCAGTGATTTTTTCTACTGCAAAAACTTTTTATCTTATGAAAACTAATATTATCATTATCACGTTAACATTCAAACCTAGATTTAGAACCGGATGGAATCTGGAGTCACCTAATCTAACTTCTATTTTACAAAAAAGGAAACTGAAACTAAGAATGATGGATGTATTACTAAATGGGAACACTGATTGTACCCAGTTGGTTGTACCAACAAGCATCAAATAAGCATCTCTGTTCCAGGAACTATGTGGAAACAAAAGTCAAGTAGTCCCTGACATCAAGGAGCAGGCACTCTGTTGGGGGGAGGAGGAGGAGAAGAGACAGAGGGCACATATATAAACATATAAAAATTACATAGTAATTTGGAAAAGAATCAGCTAGTAGCCAAGATCAGGCAGAAAAATTGAGGGGAATATTGAAGGAAACTAGAGATTCTAATAGGTCAGGGTCAGAGAAGACATTTCATGTACAGAGGGCAATCCATACAAAGATATGAAAATGAACCTGGGAATATCATAGATGAGGAATAAAAAAACAGCTTGTACAAGAGGATAAATAAAGAGGATAAAATAGTGTGCAACAAAGTTGAAAAGATAGATTAAAAAACCATTAATGCCAAAGGAAAGAGCCTACATTTTTGAGATACAAGGGAGGCACAAGAGATAACTGAGCAGGGGAGTGACAGGCTCAGATAAATAACTAAGAAGAATCAATTTAGTGGCTATGTGGAAGACAGAAGGTTGGGACTGGGGTTGGGTTGGAGAGAAAGAAAAGAAAGAGCTAAGTTATGTTTTAGACAACCTGAGCTGGAGATGACGATAAATCCAGTATGAAAATTTCTCTGGTATTTGCTAATGTGGGCCTGGAACTCAAGAAACACATGCTGCCTTTCGAGACCTATTCGTCACCTGTATGGGGAGGGGATTATGATGTGATGAGTTCCCTTAATGAGAGGACAGAGGCAACAGAAGGGACCTCAGGAAGATCCTTCAGGAAAATTCAGTTAAGAGGATGATAACCTGGCCAAGGAGAATGAGGAAAGGAGGGAGAGAAGCCCGGGAAGGGAGTGTTACAAAGCCTAGAAAGAAGAGAGTTTCTGGGAGGAGATGCCAAAAGCGCTGAATGATGCATGAGTGGGATGAGGACCGAGGACGGACCACCAGATAACAGGTCTTCCTCTGCTACATCCATGTGGTGGTGACTTTGGAAAAGTCATCAGGGAAGTGATGAGGTAAAAAAGCCACACTGACAAATGTTGAGAAATGAAATGAGCAATTTAAATGGTAGATGTGACAACGTTTGAAGTATATGAAGATAACTTTTTCTAAGAGATAACCAGAGGAATGGTTACATCTAGTGAGATTTTTTTTTTTGGTTGTTGTTTAAGAATGTAAAATGGATAATTTTGATAATGTTAAATTAAAAAAGGTTTGTACAAAAAAACCCAATGTAGTCAAGTTTAAAAGGAAAGCAAAAATATGGGAAAAAAGGTTTATAGACAGTTTCTCAGATAAAGGTCTCATATCTCAAAAACAAAGAACTCTAATTATACAAATATGAGTCATTTCCCCAATTGATAAATGGTCAAAGGATATGAACAGGCAGTTTTTGGAAGATGAAATCAAAGTTATATATAGTCATATTAAAAATACTCTAAATCCTTACTGATTAGAGAAATGCAAATTAAAATAACTTTTGAAATACCATCTCATACCTCTCAGATTGTTTACAATGATAGAAGACAAAAACAAGTACTGGAGAGATATGGAAAAACTGAGACACTAAAACACTTTAGTTTGAATCATCAACTAATCTAACCATTTGAGAACAATTATGTCCAAAAGCTATAAAACTGTATATATCCTTTGACCGAAGAGTAACTTTTCCATAGGTAATATGGATCCAAAGTGATGAGGGGAAAAAAGGAAAAGAAGCTAAATGTTCTAAAATATTTACAGCAGTTCTTTTTGTGGTGACAAAGAAGATGGTGACAGCAATATTGTTTGAAGAATAACTGAATAAAATCATATTCAAATGTACAAAGGACCTATGAAGGACGATGCTAACCATCCCAGAGAAAGAACTGATAAATAGAAATTTCATAGTATGTTTTTACACTCATGGTGTGTGTGTGTGTGTGTGTGTGTGTGTACATTCAATGATGACTTTTTTCTTTTTCAGGGGTGGGAAGGGAAGAAAAAGGAACTGGAACTTGAAATGTAACAAAAAATAAACTTAAAAAAAAAAAGGAATGGAAGACAGCTATGCTGCAGGCAGCAGGGAAAATAGATAGGGAAAGCATAAAAACTAGAGAAGAGATAAAGAATATTTTGAGTACTCTACTGAAGATCATGAAGGGGAGAGGATCAAAAATGCATGAAGATGATGAAGGGGAGAGGATCAAAAATGCAGAGATAGGGATTCATTTGCCTTGGTGAATGAAAAGAAAAGTCACCTCTTCAACAGAGACTGGAGTATAAAAAAAGAATGGGAATTATGTTAAGGATTTTAAAGATAAAAAAAAAAAAAAGGAGGAAGAGTTCAAAATGAATGGCAGTCTCTCAACCAAGAAAGTGGTGGGATGACATGAGGCTTGAGAAGAGAAGGAAAAGTAGGACAGAAAATCAATTAGGAAGAAGTAAACACCCCATCCTCCTGCAATGAAAGTCCAGCTGAGACTAAACAACCAATTTCTAATGTACCAGGCAGCACAGTTCGCCTTCCCCTACCTAGGCTCCATTCAGTAGCACTTTAGAATGAACAAAGGTAGAAGATGGTGAAGAATAATTCAGGACTGGATCTGGCAGAAAGAGCACTAGATAGAACACAGACATTCAGAACTCAAGAAAGAGAGCTGACCTAGTTCATCCAGTGAACTAAGAGAAAACTGGGAAGAAGGAAAGCAAAGCCATAGCAGGGGCTGGCATGAGGATAAAGAACAGGTTTAAGAAAGAAAAGGTACCTGAAGAGATAGAATGGTAACTTATAAAGATAGAATTCAAAATTACAAAAAAGCCAGATCCATTTGACCCTAAATCCAGAATTTTTCATTTTATCCCAAAATCTGAACAGCATTTACACCGTCTTCAACTCAATGGACCTGCAGTCAAATTCAGAAGGGGCCATCTATGTGTGGGGGTAATATGTGTGACTCCACACACACTTATAAATACATTTCTTTACTTTTTATGGTTTTGATTTTTCTTGTTTACATACAATCATTAAAAAAAAAAAAAAGGTGCTGCCAACAAAATTTTATTTTTCTCCCTAATTCCTGATCCCAACTAAAAAAGTTTCTGTCAGATTAAAAAATAGTTTATAGTAGTTTATAATACTATAAAACAGCTCCAATTCAGAATTCACAAAGATCAGAATGTCAGTATTAGGAATACTTTTCCAAAAAGACATACAACTATCAAAGCTTGCATTTAATCCCATGAAAATTTTCTCTCCTTATCATAAACATCTCTATGTTCTTTTGCATATTTCCATTTCAACAGGCTAAGAACACAAGCATCTACACAAAGGACTATCTTCCACAAATCTGAATTCCTGTTAAAACCATTTTAAAAAGCAAATAAATGAAATGTTACATATATATATATATATATATGGGGCATGACTGTAACTGGATCTTTTCTTTTAATACAGCTGGAGAATGTTTAAACTCTAATACAAAAAAATACCTATTACTACTTAAAAGTCTATTCGGCTGCCTTACTATGCTCTGTACAATGATTTAACTAAATTTCCAGAAGAAAATAGGTAAGCAGAGACAGGTGAAATTGTTGCTTTCTAGACCCAATTTCAGCTTGTAGAAGATTGTACAGTAAGATGAAGATAGGTAAACTATGAAATTTTTTTAAAGTTTACCTTCTGAGAGATGGGAAAAAGGAAAATTGAGTAATGAGAGGATATTGTGTAAGTAAACCATCAATAAACAACTAGGTGAGGACCTACTTATTATGTGTAAAAACACTAGGCTCTGGAGAGACAAAGTAGTTTAAGACATGGCTCATGATTTGAGAAAGCTTATTTTCAAAATGTGCATCATGTGATTAAAAAGATAATTTTCTAGGACAAACCTTTTTATCACTCTCTTTCCCTCCTTCACTTGCTTGTTCAGTATCAGTAGCTTCAACTTTTACTGCAACATTTAGCTGCTCCGATCCTGACTCATTCAAAAACCACAAATCATCTGTAGTATCTGAAACAATGGCAGTATCTATGTCCTAAAGAATAAGAAGGTGAAAGTGGATGAAAATAAATGTTGAGTATTAAGTCAGAAGTCCATCAGTGAGATTACCTACCTCAAATTACAATACAACTTCTGCTTAAAACTTCTGGTTTTCCTCACTGACCAATAATTCAACAAATGAATTAACCACCTACTAAGCATCCTTGTATTAGCCAAAGGAAGTATTCAAAGGATGAAAGAAATGAATTCTACACAGTAACAGTAACAGAATAAATTCTCCATGGAACAGAATTTTCCAATAACCGAATAAATTCTCACACTGACAAGCATTTGATAAATTCAGTGTTGATATTGTCCTATGGAGTTGATCCTGACCTCAATTTGTTTCACTGAGACTGCTGCCATCAAAACTAGAAAAACAATTTCAAAGACTTAAAATATTTGCTTAACAAAAAAACTTCCTCTCACAAACAGCACTGCAAAAAGATGGAAACCATTCAAGTGACTTTGTTACTTTTATTCCTTTAATGATCAATTAAGTTTACTGATGAAACAATGGGAGTAAATAATGAAGGCTCCCAAAGCCCTGTGCCCTTGACACTTATTTTCTGAACTCTTAGAAGATTGAAGAGCACAAATAATCTAATTACCGAAATCAAGTCAAATGTTTAGCTTTCTCCATGGAGTATTTTACTTCTGTATCTATTGATAGATGTTTGATGTCTTATTCTTTCCCCTACACCTTTGAGGAGTTTAATGTATCTATGTATCTGGGCTATCGTATTCTCTAACAGAAAACAACAAATACATGCTACTAGCAAAAGCAAAATAGAAATAAATTTCATTCTCTCACTTGAACCACAAACCACCCTGAAAAAGCCCAATCCCTATTTGACAGGCATTTACCTGATTTGTCTGTAAGTCAGTTGAGCCATTACTTCTAGGTGTGTAGTTGTTTCTCAAGTTGCCTAAGAACCACCAAGGCAGGCCAGCTACATCCCATTCCTCGAACACAAGGTCTAACTTAGGTGACTTGTTCGGGGTTAAATTTTCTATCAAGTCTTCATCTATAGAAGCAGGATGAGAACGACAATGAATATGCCATCTATGTATATGAAACTGAAGAACCAACATTATTTAATAATCCCCACAATTTCTGTACAAGGTGGGTTTAGATAAGATACTCATTAAATGATCTGCTCCTGGTCATCAACAATTTAATGATAGAGCAGCAATTTAATAATAGTTGCTTTCAACTCCCTATTCAAAGCTCTTACCTTTAAGTCATAGGTAGGCAATTTATAATACTAACATTCCTAATCATTTTTTTTGCTTCTCTACATTCCCAATTTTTTATACCCTACTTAAAAAACAAAAACAAAAAAAACCAACAAAACTTCTCCTTTCCCATACTCTTTTTTCCCCTTTGCCTTTGCTAATGCCCTAAGCTGCTTATATCGCCCTTAAGTGACTCCTAAGCCTTCACTAGCACTCCCTCTATGGCACAAGGGAGAGAGCATATGACTCATTCCGGTGTTAGAACACTTGCATTCAAATCCTGTCTCCATTATGTAGTAGCCATGGACTTTGATTAAATTAAAATTTTTCTGAGCTTTTGTTTTTTGAAGTAAAATAAGTTAAAAATTCAGTTATTATAAGATTAAAAGAGATTATGTATTAATATATGAAAGAACATTGCAATTCTGAAAAACTACATAAAGATAAATTATTGCTAATAGCAAACTGACACTCCAATAAGTCACTAATGAAACAAGGTAGACCTATTGTAAAGCATTTTTTACATAATGTGAATGGATGTGGGGAAAGGAGGAAGAGGACCAGATGCTCTTGGATAGAGGGGAGTAGGCATACAGCTCAAGGCCGTGTGAGGGACAAAGAAGCAAGAGGCCGGGGACACATATGTAGGGAAACCAAGAGAAAAAACACATGGGGAGGCAGACACATAGAAGTTGGACAAAGACATAGGAGAGGGGACAGGTTAACACAAAATGGCTGGGGAGACACACAGTACCCCAATCCCAACATAAGACCTCAAGGTAGGGTCCCTCTCAGGTCCCATGGAAGCCTTTTCCCTGAGTTTTTTGGTTTTTGTTTTTAAGGAAGGGAAAAGGTAGAGGGGAGTCATGGAACACAGAGCTGAGGGGCACAAGTAGAAAGAAAGCACAGTACTGGACAGTAAAATTAACCTATGTGGGTTTTGAGGTTTTTTGGAATGCATTTTTCTTTCAAATTTTTGTAGCATGAATTTACAGAAAGAACTGTGTACACAAAAATTATGTTAGTCACTTAGTTAACAGGCATCACTAAGCTTAAAAATGACTTTATGAAGTTTGGTTGCTCCTTAGAGACTTCAGTCAAAGATATTAGTCAAAGATAAGTATCAAGTCAAAGATAGCTACTAAGACTATGCTGTATTAATTATCTTCCTCATATACACAAATTTCACAGTCCATTCTAAGGGTACCTGTTCTGAGAGATGCAAAATAAATTATCCTTTTCTCTTGAACTTCACATTTGTCCCAATTATCAGGCCACTTGCCCCTACTCTCAGAGGGTGTAAGCTGAGGGATGGCAAAACAAACATTCCCAGATATGCAGCATGACCAAATTAAGTTTCTTTAGGCTTCAAACATCCTCTTTAAAGTGTATGCATCATAAAAGATGTATCTAAAAAGTAAACTGCTTTAAGACCATACATTTAAAATTCCATTCCAAAAACTCCAGATAGGACTTATAGGATAAGATTTCAAGGCTCATACACAATTCAGCTTATATTCACATATAATCTGTACAAAAATTTTTTTTAATTTGAACATTCAAAATTTCCTCTGGGAAGGTCTTTAATATTTTGGTGATGTTATTTAATGACAGATGCATTATTTGAGTTTAAATTGTCATTTTCTCCAAGTGTGTATTTATGAGACCAAGTACCTGGACCAGGAACCCTATATAATATAAAATACTTTCCATGTATAGTTATGATTCTGTAAATCTTTGCACACACAATTATGACTCTGAAAGACTATTTAACATAATGCAGATTTTTATTTGGTTTCCATATCCTAGTTTACTTAATCTGGGTTTTTCTAACTATACATACAATGTTATAGCAATGTTATTTGATTATAATCAAAGATCAGAGAAACAAAAATCTCAGTCTCAACCCTTGTTTAGCTCCATAAATTTTAATCTACCTGACAATTAGCATTCCCTTTCATTAGACAAGTCAAAAATCTAATCTGATCAAATATAGGGACAAAATGCAAACAGAAGGCTGATTCTGAAGTCATAAAATGGCTGCAGTCTTAAGTCAAATAGAGAAAGAAAATTCAGTTGGTGACCCATGAATAAATGAATGAGAAACTACAATTTGTAGGATAACATTTCTTTCTCTTTTCATCCCAAAATCCTAATAAAAATCAATTTAAAAGCAGAATACAGAACACCCTAGCCCCCTTTTAATATAAATGGCTCTAAACTATAAGAGAAGTTTTAAAAGGATGCTGTTTCAAAGACTCACAAAGAGACAATGACATACCCTAAGATTTGAGCATTTTGGGAAAACTAAATTAATAAAGCACTTACAACTTAATCAATGAAAGCTTCTAGAATAGTATTAATTCACTACAGTAAATGTCTATAGTATGGAAGAGAATTATTTTAGTTCTTCTACTTAAATGATGCAAGGACCCAGAGCGTCATTAATAAAGGTACACCCTTCAATGAAGCAAATTATAACCATTCTGTGACTTAGGAGATTATCTTCAAGAATTGCTATGGTTGAAAAATTCCTCAACTTATACATTTTTCAAGACTTATCTAAATCAATCTTTATCAAAGACCTCGTCTGCCAAGTCTTCCCAGTTTGGCAGTACCTGCCAGAACTTGTGATCTGCTAACAGTTTTCCAGAACCCAGAGGTACACCATAGTACTGAAAAAGATTTTTATCAGAGGTCATTTTTGTAGTCCACAACAAGAGTCTCCATTGCTTTAACTGAATGCTCACCTGATCTTGGATTTCTGCATTTATGCTGTGAGGTAGCCAAAGCAGGAACATCACCTTCTTCAGGTCCATTCCTGGGGTTCGAAGTTTCCTCTGTACCTTGCTAAATGAAAGAAAGGAGAAAACCACCCAATGAGTATGGTAGACTAGTTTGGGCCAAGGGGATGTAGCAGTTCCATTCTGAGTAACCAGTGAAAGTGCAACACAATGGGTTATGCACAAGAAAGTGAACATTGAAGTAAAACAACACTCACCTAATTTCAGAAAGTCAGTAATGTTCCCTAATCCCATCCTGAGTGGAGCAGGGAGGTCACAAACCTGAGGAAAACCTCAGCTGAACAAGAGGCCAAAATCTGTCATTTTGAGCAACCTGTCAGCACTTGGCCTCCTTCTAGCCTACTGCTAAAATAAAGGAAGTATCTCCTAGCAGACTGGTTCAATGAACACAAAAGCAAGATTAGGGTGACAGCTTCTGTGGGCAAACCACAAGAAACTGCCTGACTGGTACTTATTTGCATAGAAAATGTTTCAATTCCAGTAAAACAGTTTGCTCAGAACACATGCGCATACACACATACACAAATTCAAAAGAAAGTGTAAACTGGAAGGAATAAAGATAAGAAGTGCTACATCCCAAGAAAAACTCAGAGACTGGAACTCTGTTATGGGCAGAACAGAGAAGGTTCACTCTGTCCTTGGTCTATAGACTCCCAAAAACTTCTACTGTCAAGTTTGGACCATAAGGAAGAAAGGTTTTGGGAGCCCAAGATCCAGAGGTACAGAGAAGGGGCCACTCTGTACAACAAAAGAAGTCACCAGTTGGTGATTTTACCTTCAGTTGATCTCGGCTTGGAATATCCATACTCTGATCCTGTGCGAGAGCGAGAGTCTGTGCAGCATCTAGATAGTAAGTAAAACAAAAGGAAAAAACCTTCCCTGGTAATAACCATTCTTTCCACACAAAAAGGACCTCAACAAGCAATCCTGTAGTCAGACTTGGCCCCTACAAGTATAGGCCTTCATGATGACTGCATAATGCTCTCATTAGCAAGGAGAAAAGAATCAAAGACGAAGCTAGGTCCAGATAGGCCTGGTTAAAAATGAAGTGATAAATTATAATTTTTTTTGGGGGGGAGAGAGGGACAGAGAAGGAAGAGGTGAAAAAAAAATCCCTTTATTTAAGCAAGATGGCTACAAGTGTTCTTCTACAATAAGTTTCCAAATTTCTGTAAGAAATTTTGAAAACATGGTTACAATCATAAATAGAACTCTTTAAATAAGATGTAATGGAAAACTAAGAGCTTCTTCACATGTGGTCTCGTATTTTTTAAAATCCAACTGTCACATCTGTAAAGGTCTACAAGAAATTTAAAAAAAAAAAAATCTCTCCACTTCCTTTAAAACAAATAAGCACACTTATCCCACCTATGAGTATCAGGGTTATTTGACAGGATTCTTGACTTGATGTAAGATTATAGGGGTTTAAGACAAGTATTAATTATCCTGGTCACTATGTACACTCAAAAAAAGGGCAGAGTAAGCAGTTGAAAGCACTATCAAGGTGAATAAATCATAGCCTTAGTGAGATTACTGTTTGAGAACTAAATTATTCCAAAGGAGAAATGTATTTCAAAGACTCCAACAATTGGAAATTTTACAAGCACAAAAGGAGATGGAAATAAAGTCAAGCAAGATAGCAGCAAGAAAGCAATCATCAGAGAAATAATATTGGTTCTGAAGTCAAAGATCCTAGGTTCAGATCTCACCTCTAATGCCTGCTTACCATTATTTTAAGCAAATCATTTCATTTCCTCACCTATAAAATAAGGGGGGCCAGGACTAAATGGCCTCTATGGCCGCTACCATCTCTAAAGTTAGGATACTATGAAGATACTACCCAGGAGTACTTGCTAAGCAGACATATGTAGATAGACCTGAGTTAGCCCAGTCATATAGATCCTCCTTAATTCCACTCACACAATCACTGACAACTTTACTTACTTAAGGGCAGCCAAAGAAAGTAAAAAGATCTTTTAATCTTAACTCAGCTGACAATACAGCTGTTGGTAAAAAGCAGAAAACTCCAAAGAAAACCTGCTTTATAGGTTAAAACATGTTTAAAGAGATGAAAGTGTCAAAACACAAATGTGATTTTTTTTTTTAGAAAAATTTTGCTAATGCAAACTCTTATCTTTAAAACAAAAAAGTTCAAGTTAGGGTACCAAGCTCGTAAGGAACTTACAACTCCAAATATACAACTCCAAAATAGCTACTTATTCATGTTAAAACAATTGAAAGAACAAAAAGTAGAAATCACCTGTGGAAAACTAATGCAAAGAGTGGAGATATCAAATAAATGCCATATCTGCCACACCTATTTCCTTTTATTATCCTACTCAAACACACAGAAAAATGGAATAATTTCTTTAAAATAATAGCATTCCCTTTGATCAAAACAACAACTATATATATATCCCAGGAGGTGAAATGTGCTTCATTAGAGCTGTGGAGGTAAAGGAAGGAACAAAAAGATTTCCTTTACTAATGGAAAATGCAATATCCAATTCATTTAAGGCAACAGAGATAGCCAAAGAAATATTCCAGAAGTGCAATTGCAATTAAAAGGGCATTCACAAAAACATTTGGGGGCAAATTCTGTCATCAGAAGAAATGATTATTTATTGACCGCATTTATGGCAAGTTAATTCCTGCAAAATCGGTGTAACAAATGAAGTAAAGAAATAAGAGGACTTTAAACACATACGTGTGGGGGGGAAGAAGGGAAGGGAGACAGATCAAGAGATAGAGACATATGAATTTTGTACCATTATAATTCAATTATTAGACACTAAGTTTATTGATTTCCAGGATATCTGCTGAAGTATAAGCAATTTATTGCTATATTTTCCCCCATTACTGCTCAAAAAAATATAGATCCTACAGCTGGAAATGCTAAGTTATGGCACAAATAATTAAATTTCAATAATGTGAACATTTCATACAAGCTTTTCCTGAATTTTGAGAAATGACCCAGTGAGTCCAATAAATCAAGAATTAAAATTCACACATTTAGATTTGAAAGAGTGTTTTCCCTTATTTCTAAGCACAATTATTGGGGATGGATGACCACCAATTATTGCTACAAACTATCAAAGCAAGACACAATTTCAAGGATTAACACAACTGGGCTACATTTTTTAAGAGGACAAGGTTTCAAAAATCTTCAGTTTCTTAATTTGAGACCAGCTCAAATAGGTTAAAATCTAGGGATATAGGGTTAATAAAATGTTCTGTACATTATACATACCTAAAAATGATAAAATACACAGCCCCGGTTCTTAAGTATGTCTGATTCACTTATTCAACCCTAGGACCTCACCATTTCTTAACAAATATAGTCGAAGTGTGTGTGAATTTCTCTCAATCTCTCTCTCTCACACACATACATACATACACACACACACACACAGACACACACACAAGAGTTCCTGCAAATACTTTTATCAACTACATTGAAAGAGTAAAAAAACCATTAAAAAAAAAAAAAACTGGCGCTTGAATACATGGCAATAACATTTTTAAAAGTGATATGTCCTTTCTAATTATTCCCATATAATTTCATTCATATTCTTCCTTTCCTATTACTTGCTCTAATCAAATCACTACTGTACTATGTATATATACATATGTGAGTGTATATATATATATGTATATTCTGATAAAAGAGGATGGACATACCTGTGACAGTTGCAGTAACCAGATTCTTTCTCAGCATGTCATATAGCGGGCTGTTATGAGATGAAGGAAAACATTAAAGGGAAAAAATGTGGTCACTCATATCTACAATTCTAAGAACTTGAAGTGTTTTTTAATAAATGCTCTTATTTGTCTCCAAATGTGGCAAGGAGGTGCTGCAATATTATTTATATTTAACTGATGAAGAAACAGATCTATAAGAGAAACTAATAGATCTTATTCCTGTAGCTTGCCAACTTAAAGATTAATTTCATGGAAGAATTAGTTCTTGCTTTGTAGTTTTAAATTCTAATTAAGCAAATTCCCATTGCATTCTAAGGTAAGATGGATTCAGAATGGGTAGATATTACTACACAGGGAAAAAAGAATTTGGACTTCTCAGCTACTACTGGCTTGTGAATAAAGGACCACAAATCACGCGTAGCTGTGCGCAAACCACAAGAAACAAACTTTTATTCTTCTTACCTTGGATCTTTCACAGAAAAGCTCTGAAGTCCTAGTAGTTCTCCTAGAAGATCTCCACCACAATATACCATGTGCTGCTCCTGCTGATCATAAAGCTGCTTCACCATTATATATTGGCCTAGATAATGCATGACCTGCATGGGGACAAAACAGTAAAACAACATTTATCCAGCTACTACCTACAACTCAACTTTTATTAAAAAAAATAATAATAAAATAAAAAATTGATAAATGATATCTATTGAGAAATGTCAGTATCAGTATTTCTGAGGACCTCAATGATAAAACTTCAGGGTATAAGGACATGGTTAATACTAGTTGCAATGAGCTCCATGAGAGCTTTGTGTACTCTGAATCTACTATAGTACTCTTTGCATTCAATACTGACTTGATATTCATTCCTATTCATTTCTGTCCTTATAAAATGAAATTTCACATATAGGTTTGCCTATATTTCAAACACATGGAGATTATTTTAATGGAACCA
Source organism: Sminthopsis crassicaudata (assembly GCF_048593235.1). Taxonomy (NCBI): domain Eukaryota; kingdom Metazoa; phylum Chordata; class Mammalia; order Dasyuromorphia; family Dasyuridae; genus Sminthopsis; species Sminthopsis crassicaudata. Next base: position 100,401,155 of record NC_133620.1, on the reverse strand, counting down.
TCTCCCTTTAAATAACAGCATTTGCTTCAATCAAAAAAAAAAAAATCTTTAGCAAATGAGTATATTTGACTTCAATCTATTTTGCTCCATTTCACCTGAGTAATAAAATGGAAGGAAAGTAAGATAGTACATTAACTATGATCAAAAAGTTACCACACAAAAAATTTTTTAAAATCTTGACTGGAGAGAAATGACAAATGTCTCTTATACTTTGTCTAATATAGTCAGCATACTTATTCATTTTGCTTAACTGAACTTGTTTGGTACTTGGGAAGATTTTCTAAGCAATTTTTAAACAAGAACATTAACAAAATAAAATTACAAGTGCAATATATCCTATTAATCTCACTACTTATTTAAGTCTATAAATCAGTAACACAAAATTAAAGCAACTAAAAATTAAGTGATTTGCCCAGGAATCAAAAACAAAAACCCAATAACAATGCTTTGTTAATTGAGTCCATTTACATTCCCAGCTGGTTAGAATTTTCCTCCTATCACAATTCAATCATAAGCAGAATGAAATATATATATTATAAATTAATTTATGCCCATACACCTCTCCAATTTATTTAGCTGAGCCTAAGGAACTGTCAAAAACTACCTTATCATGTTGGACATCTGCACAGACAATTCCCTAAAGCTACTCTCGTTCCACTGGATAACTGATGCTACTGTGTGACTTTTTCTAAGACACGTGCCCCACTAAGTAGCTTGAGCAAGGGGAGAAGGGAAAATAAATGACTAAAGGAAGCTATGTAACTGTGTAACTCTCAGGAAGAGAGCCAGTCCAGAATGCAGGGCAAGGTTGTCTAACAATATTAAAATGATTAACTTTCAAAATACTTTCTCCTTGATTATTCTATTTGATTCTGACAACAATCCTTCAAATTAGGTAGGCTGAGCCATATTAACCCGACTGCAAACAAGAGGATCCAGAACAATGTACTTCAAAGTCTGAGAAAAAGCAGTGATGTTTCTCTAGAGGGGGTTTTGTGAGTCAGAAAGACCTTAGTTCATCTCCTTCAAAAGAACAGCTATGTGACTATAAACAAATCTTCACCTAAGCATGCTCCTCATTCAGAAAATGGTCATAATGCTCCCTGTAGTACCTTTTTTGTCATGAGGCTCAAATTGGACCATATGCCTAAAGCACTTTGAAAGTGAAATACTATACCAGTTATAATTTTAATACAATAAGCTGAAGACAGAACAGGAACTAGAACACAAGTGCATTGACATAACCCAGGACTCCTGGCTCTATTCTGCTGCCTCAATGTGCAACTGTCCACTGAAAAAAGATTCTAGAAAAAATCATTAAATGTTGATGTACAGTATGGTCCTAGTACTTCTGGATCAGTTTCTTGTTGATGTAAACGTCCAAGTGTTTTCTCATCAAATTTCTAGAATGTAACCTCTAGAAATAGACCTATTTCATATGCCCTGTGCCGACTACAATGACAGGCACATTACTGGAGCTTAACTGATGCCTGTTGATGAATTGATTCAATAAAAATGGCAAGATCTTCTCAGCAACTTCAAACAATCTTGTCCCTCTAATCTTCCCATTAAAATGCAAGACAGCAAACAGTAAAATTTTAGTGCAATGGATCCCAACTCTGAGGCTGTGGACACAGAGTTAATAGAAATCTGCACAATTCCTTGAGACCTAACATTGTTATTTGGATTTCTTTCTAACTCCAACACAGTATTCATTCATGCATGTAACTATTATGTGGAGGTGGAGCAAGGTTCACAAAACTGTTTAACCAAAAGGAGTCCTTATATTTGAAAGTTTGAATGCCATAACTCTAAAACAAAACTGGTGTAAAAACTGAAGATTAGGAACCATGCTAAGACAATGTTTTCTTATTTTCCATTTTTTATCTGATGCCTTCTTTTGATTACATTCCTCAAATTCTCTTCCAATCAAATTCTATCTTGTTAAAAAAAAAAAAAATGAAAAAAAAAGAATCAGTTCAGCAAAACTAACATATAGACCTCATCTGACAGTATATCCACACTTCACTCTAGTTCGCCATTACTGCAATGAGAGTTTTCTCAACTCTTTTCTGAGTCAAAGCTTCATCATTATAATTAATTATTAAGAATTTGGTTTCTCTTTACTATTATTTCTAGTAAAGAAATATTAAACTGGGGGCAGCTAGGTGGCGCAGTGGATAGAGCACCAGCCAGTCAGGTGGACCTGAGTTCAAATGTGATCTCAGACACTTAATACTTTCTAGCTAGGAAAGGAGAAAATCAATTAATTTATAAGACATCATTAAAAAAAAAAAAGTTTACTTATTCTAAAGAGCTGAAAGGGAAAAGATTTTTCCAAATGTTCTTAAAAAAAAAAAAAAAAAAAGCCTACATTAAAGAACTCATGCAAAACTACCTATTAGCAACAAGATTGGAAGATTGAAGTGAGAATGGGAAATTCTCTCATACATGAGAAAAATGTATATTGAAATGTGAGTCTGGGATGAGGAAGAAGGAAATTTCCACGGAATTGATTTCCAAGAAACCTAAAATTGGAAATCTTTGAAATGCAAAAACATTAGATACTGGTATAGTAAAACTGCAATACTATGCAAATTACTCTTAGATTTGGTACTTTACTAATCAAATTACTGAAAAACTTTTTTTATAAAAATTTTATTTTTATATAAAATATTTTTATATAAAATTGTTTATATAAAATAAAAAAAATTATTTTATTATTCCTAAGACTAAAGGTTAAGAATATCCAAGGATATGATTAAAAAAAAAAAAAAAAAAAAAAAAAAAAAAAAGGAAGGAGAGGCTTAATACCACCAGATTTAATCTTAGATTGCAAAGCAACCAATTGGCAAAATTATCTATCACTGGATTAAAATCAGTGGAACAGGCTAAATAAGACCTGCAAACAAATGCAACTAAATTTTGATGAATTCAAGAGCATAAACTTGGAGAAAAGTTAAATTACTTGTCCAGGGTCATAGAGCTACTATTTTCAGGAGGATTAGAATTCAGGTCTTCCTATCCCATCTGGTGTCTAAGTAACTACTGATAATAAAGAAATTAGCACATAGCACATGAATGCACTGATCATAGAACTGTGAACTGGTTCAGTCATTTTGAAAAGCAATTTGGAACTGTACGAGAAAGATAATTAAAATTGCATATTCTTGGACCTAACAATAACACTGCTAGGTCTTTACCTCAAATATATCAAAGAAAAGATTCTGTACAAAATATGTATGCACAAAAATATTTATAGCTGCTCTTTTTTGTAGTAGAAAAGAACTGGGAACTAAGGAGATACCTATCAATTGGGGAAATGATTGAAAATTGTGGCATAAGTGCAACAGACTATTACTGTGCCCTAAGAAATTACAAAAGGGGATGTTTCCAAGACACCTGGGAAGACCTGTATATAGAATAAAATATACAGATCAAGGAAAATAACAATAGTCTTAAAAAAAAAAAAAAAAAACTCTTGATCGACATGATTCCAGAGGATTTTTAATATGAAGCATGCTACCACCTCCTGACAGAAAATTAGATGATGGGCTCAGAATACAGAATGAGACATATTTTTAGATGCAGTCAAAGCAAAAATGTGTTTTATTTGACTATTTGCTACAATTTTTTCCCCCTTTTTTCCAATGGTGTAGTGGACAACATGGAGATAGGAAAGAAAATAAACTACTGGTGATTGAAAGAAATTTTTTTTTCAATTAAAAAAGCCTAACCAACAAGTTTCAGTTCAGTATTTTATATCTTCTGCAACAACAAATTCCAAATGTATAAAAATGCAAAGTTATATAATTTTTTCAACTACTGAAAAGAATAGAAAGTGCTCTCTCTCTCTCTCTCTCTCTCTCTCTCTCTCTTTCTCATATAACTAATCTATAATCATTAGAAACAAAATCTATTCTCCACTCATTTCTATCTTCTACTAGAAAAAGAAATTCTCGGGACAGCTAGGTGACGCAGTAGATAGAACACCAACCCAGAAGGCTGAACTTGAGTTCAAATCTGGCCTCAGATACTTAAGCACGTCCTAGCTGTGTAACCCTGGGCAAGCATTTAACTCTAAACACCTCAGGGAAAAAAAAGAGAGAGAGAGAGAGAGAGAGAGAGAGAGAGAGAGAGAGAGAGAGAGAGAGAGAGAGAGAGAAAACTAAAAAGAAAAGGAAATTCTTCACTATTTTCTACTCCATTATATTTCTTCCACTAGGGGAAAAAAAAATTCACCAAACACAAGACAGAAAATACCATACAATAAAAAATTAATATAAAAACAAAAAGCTTCCACAAAAATAAAAACCAATCCATCTAACATGAGAAGAAAAAAAAATTGCAAACTTGGGGAAAACTATATTTAAAAACTCTAATTAAAGAGTCTAATAAGTAAAAACTTTAGGGAATAACATAAATGTATGACTAAGAGCCATTCCTTAGTGATCAGATGGATACTAATAATTTATATTTCTTCATTTGAAGAAAAAAAAAAAACTTGAAAAAAATTTCACAATCCTTATTAAGAGAAACAGATCCTGAAGCATTAATCCATACCCTAGCCCTCAACTATCAAGCTAGCAAAGATACTACAAGAATGGAAAATGCATTGTTGAAAAGAACACTTGCTAATTTATTGATATTATAGCTATCTCTGGATTGATTCAATCCTCCTTAAAAACAATCTGGAGGATCAATTCTGATGGACAAGGCCCTGTCCAACAATGAGATGAACCAAATCAATTCCAATAGAGCAGTAATGAACTGAACCAGCTACACCCAGCGAAAGAACTCTGGGAGATGATTGTGAACCCTACATAGAATTCCCAATCCCTCTATTTTGTCTGCCTGCATTTTGGATTTCCTTCACAGGCTAATTGTACACTATTTCAAAGTCCGATTCTTTTTGTACAGCAAAACAACTGTTTGGACGTGTATACATATATGGTATTTAATTTATACTTTAACATATTTAGCATGTGTGGGTCTACCTGCCATCTGGGGGAGGAAGTGGGGAGAAGGAGGGGAAAGTTGGAACAAAAGGTTTTGCAATTGTCAATGGTGAAAATTGCCCATGCATATATCTGGTAAATAAAAAGCTATAATAAAAAAAAAAAAAAGATTCAACCATAGAGATAACTTGATTCAATAAATAAATAAAATCAAAACAATCTGGAAATATGCAATTAATGTTACTATTTGTTCACACTCTTCAAAGATTTCTCCACTGAGACAATCACACAGAAGTTAAGAAATGTGACCCCTAAGTACATACATGATCATAATAGCATTATTCATGATAACAAAAAGCCCCCAAAACTTGAGAAATGCTTTACAAATTAAGGTATGTGAATGAAACAGAATATTACTGCAGCATAAGAACTAATGAATTCAAAGAAACCTGGGATGAATATGATACAATACATTAAATGAAGTTAATAGAACCAAAAGAACAGTATACAAAATGAGTACAATGAGGAAGCAACAAACTTGAGACAAACACAAAACTCAGTATTAAAAGAGTACCCTGTCGAATGACTGCCATCTAGGGTAGGCAGTGGAGGGAAGGAGGGGAAAATTCGGAACAGAAGGGAGTGCAAGGGATAATGTTGTAAAAAAATTACCCGTGCATATGTACTGTTAAAAAAAAAAAAAAAAAAAAAGTTATAATTATAAAATTAAAAAAAAAAAAAAAAAAGAATACCCTAAGTTTAATGACACATCCCTCCCCTGGACTAACAATAGGTAAATTAACTTTCTCCAAGAATGTGCTCTGTAAGACAATTTGTTTAGAGCTCTTTGCTGTATCAAAACAAAATCTTTCAGTAAATTAGAGCCACACAATTTTTTTTCCCCATTCAATGGAAGATCTTTACTGTGCTATGTGTGGGCTGCTAACATTGATTAACATTTCAACAGTAAGCCCTCAACCACTTAAAAGTATTCAATTTGCTTTTGCAAAAAAATTTTAGAAGCTAAATAAGTTATTTAAATGCATAAGTGTTTAAAATAAGTCACAGAGTTCTGCAGGAATATCTGACATATTTATAATGAAAAACTACTGCATTTAATTCCTGGCTGGCAGGATACCCTGTAAATCAGTGGCAGTGTCATTTTTTAATCTTGTACACACTTTGCATTTTAATCCTAAAATAAATGAATACACTGTGAATCTTACATTTAGCTGACAACCCACTTCAAAAAGAACTTGAGAAAAAAATTTATAATCAAATACAACTTGAACTTAAGTATTTAAAAGACAGCAGAAGTTGCTACTCCAATGTCTCAAAAGTAATACTCGATTTAACTTCTTCCTTTCTCATGATGCGTCCTCAAAATATCTGCTACACAGCAAACTAAATAGTGTAAAAGTTTGTACAGTGAGCTGCTAAGCGAATTAGATACTAATTCATTTCCTGACTTCCACCATTGAAGTACTCTTAAAATGTTAGAGAATTAGTTGACTTCTATTTTTTTCTGAAAGTGAATGTACAAAAGATCTAGATGCTTACCTCTTTCATAGTGAACATTTCACCTTGCGCACCTGCTGCCTGCAAAATCTTTAGCAATGGCAGTTTTGGTCGTACCTAATAGATACAAATATAATTTGCTATTTATATTTTAACTAAAACTTCAGGTATATCCTGAAAGACATACACAAATTTGTAAGTCTCTCAAAATGCCTAAGAAACACTAGTGACTATTTCTTCACATAGACCCATTATATTAACAACCAATAATATTTATTTAATGCCTTCAAGACCATCTATGAAGACATTTAACCATACATTTAAAAGTAACTTTTGCCACTTAAGTACATTTATACATTCAATACTTCTGGTCTCTTTGCATAACCTTCATATGAAGAAAAGGACTGCCAATCAATTTTAAACTTAAAAATAAGATAGGAGAGTAGTGAAATACAGGAAAGAGTCAACCATAGACTTGGGGGGAAAAAGGTTCAGTCTTGTCTCAGATACATATTGACTGAATGACCATGGCAAGACATTTAACTTTTCAATCCACCCAGACAGTTTTAAGATGAAATTGCAAAGCAGATACCAATCTAAATTAATTGAAGAAGTTTCCAAGATCAATTAAATCACAAATATGATCAAAAAATAATAATAATAATAATTTTTAAAATTAAATCACACAACATTTTTCAAAATGAGCTAAATAGTAAAAGTATCAATGAGTTATTTTTTTGGGGGGGAAAAGAGTTATATTTGGTTGATCCACTGAAAATAATGTTGGTTTTAGTAACAATTTATTATATAGTATTTTAAATCTATGACCTCACTTAATCTTCACAACAACCCTGTGAAATTGATAGAGGGAGAGAGGGAGGAGGGAGAGAGGGAAGGAGGAAGGAAAGGAGGGAGAAAGGAAAGAAGGGAAGGAGGAAAGGAGGGAGGGAGAGAAGGAAAGAAAGAGTAAGGGAGGGAAGGAGAGAGGGAGGGAAAGAGTAAGGGAAGGAGGGAGGGAGGGAAGGAGGAAGGAAAGAAGGGAGGGAGGAGAGGAGGGAGAAAGGAAAGAAGGGAGGCAGGAAAGGAGAGAGAGAGGGAGAGAAAGAGTAAGGGAGGGAGGAGAGAGGGAGGGAAAGAGTAAGGGAGGGAGGGAGAGAAGGAGGGAAAGAGTAAGGGAGGGAGGAGAGAGGGAGGGGAAGAGTAAGGGAGGGTAGGAGGAAGGAAAGGAGGGAGAAAGGAAAGAAGGCTTGGAGGGAGGAAAAGGAGGGAGAGAGAGAGGGAGGGAAAGAGTAAGGGAGGGAGGGAAAGAGTAAAGGAGGGAGGGAGAGAGCAAGGGAGGGAGGGAGAGAGGGAGGGTAAGAGTAAGGGAAGGAGAGAGGGAGGGAGGGAAGGAGGAAGGAAAGGAGGGAAGGAGGAAGGAAAGGAGGGAGGAAGAAGGACACTTAACATTTCCTAGCTGTGTTACTCTAATCAAGTCACCTGAATCTAACTGCCTTGGGGGAAAAAACTTTTTCTCTGAATTTGTTTTTAATATTAAATTATAACCAACAATACATTTACTACACTAAGCTACAGAAAAGGTAAAACATATTAATCAGGAAAATGAGACAGTGGTGGTAGAAGGATGTTATGACACTACAAATCTTTGACAAGTCTGATGAACTGATCATTAGTACATCCTAATTTTGCCAAGGACTTCAGTGCCTTCGAAGTATAAATACCTTGCAGCAGAATATAAAGACATAGCCATCAAAATAAATCCCATTTAGGGTCTTCAATTAAACTTTAATTACCAAATAAACAAGAATGAATGATTGATGTCCTTATAACATTATTTTTAAGAGCTGAGTACTTACTTCACAGAAGTACTAATAAACAAAACGCAGTGCTGCAGATGGAAAAAAGTAAAAACGTTGAATTTTTACTGAATAATCCACATAAGACTATTTTATAATAATTTCTGCATATCTTATGCATAATCTTCACACTCAGAAAAACATTAATTTTCAAATTCTT